>NC_135786.1:228492500-228705000 GCF_051106095.1 Pogona vitticeps
TCTCAGTACAAACCAGTGTCTTGTGACACTTGCTCTGCGTTTCTCAGTCCTGAGAGTCAAGGGACATGCTTGTGTTTTCAGTCAGAGCAGACAGAGTGGGTTTTCTTTGACTGGCAGAAGCCCAAGGAAGGTCACTCTGTGAATGCAGAGCAATGTCTGTACTTTGGCACTTCAGTCCAAAATCTGAAAGGTGTCTCTTATAACTGGCTTTATCTGCAGAGAGTATTCTGTTCTAGGTGGGTGTGAATTGCACTCTCACACATTGCACTGTCATGCAGAAACCTTTTAAAAGGGCAATTTAGTTATTCCAAAGAAAGCAAAGGTCTATGTTTATTAAATGAAGTGGACTCTGTCTTATCACCCTGATAGCAATGGCGCCTTCTTTTCGCCCTTCAGAGGACTCTTGATCAAAGGGACCGGCGGAAGGTTACCTGAGGCTTGCATATGACTCACTGCCCTGTGATAATCTCTGGCCCTTCCCCAGGAAGATACACAAGAGTATGGCGTAGTGTGTTGTGTACACACAGTGGAAGGAGTTGTTTAATAGTGTTTTCCTGCTGCTCTTCCCATTGAACGGCCTTTGACAACTCAGGTTATCGACAGTTGTCAAAACTCAGTGGAGACCATCCGGCATCCGCGTGGAGCGGAGAGCAGGGTTGTCATATTCAAATGAAGTGGGCTCGTCACATTATTCACTAATAATTGAGTGGGTCCAAAGTGCGATGGTCTCCCCTTGAATTTGCTGCAGGGTTGGTCAAAATGGGGTCCTTCAGATGTGCTTGGGCGGCAACTTCCATCTGCCCAAACCAGCATAGTAAGAGGTGAGGTACCATATGTTAGGACCTGTCTTTTAGCAACACCTGGAGAAAATTTCCAGCAGTGATTCTTAAACTGCAATGGGCCTGGAAAGTAGAGTTGTTTTACTTCCCAGTTATGTGTCCATCCACTCTTTGTCCAGTGAGCTCAAGGTATACATGGTTCTCCTCCCCCTGTTTTTATCTTTACAACAACCCTCTGAGGTGTGTCAGACTAAGAAAGAGAGACTGGTCCCATATATTCTATGGCTCCATCTGCACATAACCCTGGATCTCCTAGGTCTCACACCAATTTCTACACACACACCCCACACACACTTATTATTTTGTTTATTTATTTCATTTACACACTGCTTTTCTCCTTTTGTGGAAACTCAAGAGTGGCTCACAAATGATTTAAATCTAAATACAATTAAACCTACTTTATGTTATATAGTTGAAAAGCTACACAACTAGTAATATTAAAAAAGACACCTGATTTAAGAACATTTTAAAACACTTTAAAGTGCATGTTATAACACGCTGAAGTAGCAAAATACTCTGTGGCTTGCATTAAATCTCCTTTCTCAGCTGCCCAGTTGCTAGAAAACTGCCCAAAGGAAAAGGTATTTTCCTACTTGTAGAAAGACAGCAGCTAAGGGGCCAACTTCTAACTTCTCTGGGAAGGTGTTTCAGAGCTTGGGAGCAGCCATTGAAAAGGCCCCCTCATGTCCTCACCAAATATGCCTGAGGGGGCAGCAAGATCAGGTGGAAGTGCTCCCCAGGCGATCTTAAAAAGCAGCGAATGTCACTGTTAAAATGAAGTAGAAGCGTGCTTCTAACTTAGAAATTCAAAACAACAAAAACTGGAGTGCCTGAAGGAAACAGTCATGTTAAAAGTCCTATAAAGCTGAGGTGGGCAAACTCTGGCATCTAGTAGCAATTTCTTTCTTTCTTTCTGCTTGGAGGCTGCATTCATGCACTAAAATGTATTGAAAGCAGAGAGCAAAATGAAGTGTCCAGAATATAATGTATATGTGTGTATGTGTGTGTGTGTGTTTGCATGCACACACAAACATGTCCAGTTAAATCTTGCAGTTTACATGCATAATGTCTGTTCCTTGAGAAGGCTGAGATGCAATTCCCATTTTCTTATTGAGGGAAAAGAAATGAACAACCAAAAGAGAGATTAAAAATGGCCTTGAACCACAGGTGGGCTGTGTTAGTGGCTCCCCCGACTGAGGCAAGCTTGTGGACTGGACAAAATGAAGTCCCGGCTGAAGGACAAACCGGGCTCCAGCAGGTCAAGGAGAAAGCCGGAAGTCTGGGGCGAAGCCTAAACAAGGATTCGGTCTTTTCAATCTATTATAAATCGCTTATGTTTACATTGTCTTCACACAATATGAATGTGCGGTTCATTTGTCTAGCTGCAGGCATGAACTGGAAGCATCTTAGAGTGAAGAGCATAACTCTGTCTCCCTGTCAGTGGCATTCTGACTTTGGAGAGCTTGCCACGTCTGCTGAGGAGTGCTTTCGTGCTCTCAGGCTTAGAGCTAGAAACTTGGTCAATACAAAGCAAGCCGGTTGACCTGCTGAGAATGCTCAACTCTGCACCTGGCACCGCATTCCAGAAAGGTGATGTACAGGTAGCATGCACAAACTCAGATGACACAGAGATGAAGTGATCTCATTTATCAGTGTTGATTCTTGAAGCGATTATGTTTGGCTGCACTCCTGTAGTAATTTGCCTGCTTTAATTTCACTGGAAGGTTGCACATGTTTACTCTCTTGTTTTACATTTCCCACACATGCAAAATCATCTCAGGGACTTTCCTGTGTTGTACGGAAACCCACACCTTAACTCGGAGGCTTTAACCAAACCTGAGGAAAGAGAACTTCAGTACTGTACAATCTTTTTTTCCCCCCTTTGTTGTCTTCTTGAATGTCTAGGTTATGTATGATCCCTGATATTGTCTGGTGGTCAGCAGATCTGTCTCTGCTTCACACCAAGATTGGGTGTGCTCAGGATGATATGTTTGCCCCTGTTTCACACCAGGTCTGGATAGTTCAGTGAGATAAGTATCTGGCTGTGCAGCCAGAGGTGAGGAGTTCGATTCCTGGCTGTGTCTCCTTGGTGAGGAGCCAACCTTGGGCAACTACAGAGTCTCAGAGCACAATTTCAGAAGAGGGACTAGTAAATGTGTACTGTATACCTGGAAAACCCTAGAAGAGATTGGCATGAATTGGAATGAATTTGACAGCATGCAAAATACAGCAAGCACCACCTGACAAATGCCACGCTATTTTAGTTTGGCCTAAATAATGTTTTGAATGTTCGGAGGGCACAGACAATTCTGATAACTTGCATGTAGATTTCTCACAGCTTGAATTCCCACGGGCAGGAGCAGTGGCAGACTGTGAAAGCTGCTTTTCTGACAACTCGTCAGAGGCCGCCTTCTTGTAAAGTTGTGAAAGAGACACTAGGGACTCTTCCTTAGTATCACAATGACACCCACCCAGCCCTTTGCATGCACAAATGGAGTTGTGCTCCAGGTAGAAGGGTACGTTCTGTGGCTACATGCCTCAGGCTATATTCGGAGGGGTTCTCATTCCATGAGAAATTATTTGTACCCCATGCAGATTTGGGCAGGCATGAATTGGTTGGGGTGCCGCTTAACACCAAGGCAACAAGAGGGATGAAACAGTTGTAAAACTGTCCAAGAAAAACTGAGAAGCAAGCCTTCCCGTTCCCTACATAGCTAAGGCATGATTCCTAGTGTTCCTCAGGATTAACCGTCAGAAGAGATTCGGAAATGGCCAAATGAACTGGAATTCGTTAATGTGTGCATCAGAATAGCTATGCCAGCAAGAAGACTTTGTGGTCCAGTGTGTCTGTGGGGAGCCTGAAACCAGGATGTGGGGGATGATAGCCCTCTTGTTGCTCATATTCCTGCAGCTGATACTCCTTGATGGCTGGATCGTCCACATTTCCCCCCTAATTGTCTTTAAAAACTGTCCAAGCTAACGGCCATCCTCATCTCCTAGGAACTTAGAAAAGTGGCCTAATCAAGAGATGGAACGCTCGTCTCTCTAGCCAGGTATGGTCGATTATTCCTTACAGCAGTCTTCCAAGATTTCGGACAAGATTCCCAGCCTTACCTAAAGAGATCCCTTGGTGATCACCCCTCCAGTCGTGTAATGCTAAATTTTGAAATGCAGATGTTCCACATGCATGGTCTTCATATAGCAGCCCCTCCCTCAAGGAGAGTCCCAAAGGCAGGCAGCTGGATCAGTCCGTATCAACAAATGAGGAACAAGACTTCTTGTAAAATTAATGGCTTTGAATTGCCCATTCAAGATGAAACCCATCTTCAATATTTTGTGTTAAAACAGCGACAGCGTATCAGAAATATGCTGCTGCCAGGACAATCCATTTCTCTCCCGACTTCCATGGGGATAGCAGCTAGTCTTGAGAGTGACGGCAGAATTTGAGTGGGGTGGCCATGATTTCACAGTCCCTGTTGCTTGAAAAGCCGTGGGGGTTAAGCTCTGCCAGCCCTGACTCCACTACACCAGTGTCCCCACTAATGAGACCTGAGCCTGCTTAGCATCTGACATCAGATGTGGTTTGTATTTGCGTGTGGTAATAATGGTGCAGTTGTAAACCATGGAGTTTTAACCTGAAACTGTAAAGAAGGCCTTGTTTCTGTCTGTCATGACTCTTTCACTGGGTTCTCACATTGGGAAGGAGGGAGAAAAGCTTGTTCTTTCAGTATAATCCATCGTGTGCTTTACCTCAGTGGTCCCCAACCTTGGGCCTCCAGATGTTCTTGGACTACAACTCCCAGAAGCCTTCACCACCACCTCTGCTGGCCAGGATTTCTGGGAGATGAAGTCCAAGAACATCTGGAGGCCCAAGGTTGGGGATCACTGCTTTACCTCATTAAAGGGGTGGGGGGGGGGGGAGGAAAACTCAAAAGTGCCATGTCGAATGTGAAAGGTCCTTGAGTCCTTGTTTTTCCTCTGAAGGATCTGTTTCAAGGAAGCAAGGGTAGTAGTAAAAGGGACAGCAATGGGGTGCCCCACAAACGAGCAGAGGATTACATGTGTGTTGTGTTGTGTTGTGTTACCTTCATCTTCTGTCATCCTCTTACGTTTCTGTGACCAGAATCTCATTACTTACATTTCGCCGGCACGTTAGTCAGTTGCTGTGGATGGCTGAGTTCAAGTGTTGCTAGTTTAAAAGTGGGTGCTTGCATTTTGTCTGTCAGGCAACTGGTGCATAATGAGAAGTATCAACCTTGATTTCTTAACTACTGGTATGTTTCCACAGCAGTTTTAAGCCATTTAAGTTACACCCTTGTGGTGCAAGTCGTAGAACGCTGGGCTGTGGTGTGTGTCTCTCTGTGTATGTTTTAAGCTTTGTCCTCCGCAAAGCATGGGCTTCAGCAGACAAGCGCTTTCGTGTTCGGTCCTTCATTTGGTGGGTTTGAATTTGGTACACGCGTATGAACGCCCTTAACAAATTCCTTCAAGGTCCCTATTGAAGCAACAGCAATCATACCATTTAGTAGAGACAGTAACGTGCTTTCTTTCGCCAGAGATGTTCCTTCCCCTCCTTCCCCATCAATCCTGCTTTTTTTTTAAAAAAAGCGGTGCTGCAGGGAAACATTATCATCTCTGTAGGTGTATTCATCGTCTCTCAAGGCATCCCTTTGCTCTGTGTTCCAGCCTGCTTCGCTTTAATGATAATTGCTTACGACGTCGCGCTCGCTTGCCTTGGGACCCGGCCATCCTTGCCCTCCCTAGCTGGTGGATTTGCTAGGAAGGAATGAGGGAGTTTTTCAGACCCCAGAAAACCTAAGCGTAGCAATTAGGGCTTGTTTTCCCTTCTCCCTTGGAAAGCAACCAGACTAAGCATTACCACGGGGCACACCCACGTTCCCAGGCTTTATCCCATCTTTGGGTGAGAGGATGAGTGTTCTTGTGTGTATTTTTTGAAATCATCCTCTGCTCATCTTCCCAGACACATCCTTCCAGGAAGGGGGGGGTAGGGAGAGCTTTATTTGTTATTATTAATTTTTTTTGCCTGTCTAATCATGGGCACGATTTGGCAGTTCATGCGATGGGTACTTTCCCACTTGCTTGGTACAGACAGGTTTTCTTTATTTGCTTGACAGCTCTTAATGGAGTACCATAAATCAGTCTGGATTTTATTTAGCCCATGCCTAGGTGAACCAGGCTGTGGGAACTGACTTTTCCCCCCCCCTTTCTCCTTCTGGAAATATCGTTCATGCCATCCTCCTCCTGGGAAGGTGCAATTCCATGTGCACTTGAAGAAAAAGAGCTGGCTTTCTGAAATCCAGCTGTAGGCAGCATGGTGTCATTCAGATGTTCTTGGCTGCAACTCTCATCCTCTTTGATTTAGATCATTGGAAAGGAAATAGAGACAGGGGATTATGGAAGACAGTCCAACCACACCTGAAGGGCATTAGGTTGAGGAGGGCTGCCTCAGGGTCCATTTGGGAATTTCTGGCAGCTCCTAGAAGAGAATAGACATAATCTTCTGACTGTATTTATTTTTTGCTATGTTTATAGCATACTTTGTTGATAGTGTACATGGCTTGGGCATGTCGTGAGAATGGCTGATGGTCGGATTCCAAAACGTCTCCTGTATGGAGAATTAGTGCAGGGAAATCGCCCCAGAGGGAGACCACAGCTGCGATACAAGGACATCTGCAAGCGGGATCTGAAGGCCTTAGGAATGCACCTCAATAGATGGGAAACTTCTGAGCGTTCAGCGGTGCATCACAGCCTCTCCCAATTTGAAGAGACACTCGTTCAGCAGGCCGAAGCAAAGAGGCAGTCCCGAAACCAGCCAAATCAGGGAGCTGGACAAGGAACTGATTGTATTTGTCTTCAGTGTGGAAGGGATTTTCACTCTCAAATTGGCCTTCTCAGCCACACTGAATGTTGTTCCAAGTCCTCTATTCAGAGCATGTTACCATAGTCTCTCAAGACTGAAGGATGCCTAATCGTAATAGTGTACTTTTGCAGAGACAAGCTCATACGTGGCTTCAACATTATCCTTGTGTGTTAGGTCAGTTCAAGAGATACCCATACTCTTTATGGGTATCTGAACCGTCTGATTCCTAGTTCATCTGCTGTAACCGCTACACTACAATGCTCCTGAAATACCAAAAAGCAACTTTCTACCTATCAAAGCTTCAGTCACCTTCTTCAAGGCTATACAGCAAGTTCTTGTTGGTAGTTCCAAAATTAAATGATTTTATTAATTATTTAAAACAGAAAAATCAGGAAAATGCTGCACAATCATGGAAAAATTACAAATGCAGGAAAAGGTGGTACCTTTGTTTGACCATTAAGGATAAATGCATTTGTATTGTTTCCATGACCATGTAGCATTTTCCTGATATTTCCTAAACTGTTTTAAATACCTATAGGCAGCGAATAGGAGCAGAGAGCCTTTGCTGACAGTGCAGCCCACACAGGTCAAATGCATCCTATATGAATGCAGACAGAGAAGAACCTGCCTCTGTAGTCATGGGCAAGCTGCACAGTCCTAGGATGCTCCCAGAAGAAAGGAACGGTAAGCCACTTCTGTGTACAGTGGTGCCTCACTTGACGATGTTAATCCGTTCCAGCGAAATTGCTGTAGAGCGAAATCATCATCAAGCGGGGGGAAAAACCCATTAAAAACCGATTAATGCGTTCCAATGGGCTAAATACCTAATCGTCCAGAGAAGATCCTCCATAGGGTGGCCATTTTCTGGTCCCTGTACACAGCAAAAATAAAGTCTTGAAAACAGTGGGGAGCCATTTTGCACAGCGGGCGGCCATTTTGAGAGCCGCCGATCAACTGTTTTCAGATCATCGTAATGCGAAGAATCGGTTTCCAAAGCAGGGAACCGATCATCGTAAAGCGAATTTTTCCCATTAAAACATCCTTTTGCGATTGCAAAAGGAATCGCAAAAACCTCATTGTCAAGTGGATTCGTCGTTTAACGAGATAACCGTTAAGCGGGGTACCACTATATTCTCTACCTAGAAAACCTTAGAAAGGGTCCCTATAAGTCAGAATTGAGTCGGCAGCACACAATTATTATATGCAGAGAGCAGGAGCGGAGAGCCTTTGCTGACGCCAGAGATACCTGGAGGCACAGGGAGTTTAGTTGAACGATTTGGTCCAGCTGGCTGCCGTCTGGAATTGGGTGTCTCATAATGTATCTCCCTCAGGAAATCTGAATGAAGGTTGACAATGAAGCATGCAAACACGTCTGTAGGGGCTTTTGAGGTGCACTGTTCATATCCACAGCACACATGGGTACTACCTTGCTATTGGTCTCCCTTCCCTTCCGAAACCCTGTGTACTGCTGCCAGTGACGGGGACTAGGGCTTTATGAGCGGAGAATTCGTAGTGGCTCATCTGTTGGGACAAAGAAGGTTCAGGCTTACCCCCTCCATGGCCCCTTCTTTGCCTGGTTTTAGAAGAGGAGGACCAAGGCCTGTCTTTCCTTCCCACTTCCTCTTCGTGTATGTGTTTTCCTTTGTGTTGTATAGCAGTGGTCCCCAACCTTGGGCCTCCAAATGTTCTTGGACTTTAACTCCCAGAAATCCTGGCCAGCAGAGGCGGTGGTGGTGAAGGCTTCTGGGAGTTGTAGTCCAAGAACATCTGGAGGCCCAAGGTTGGGGACCACTGTTGTATAGGACAGTAGCCACTTCTACACTTGGTTTGGACTATTACTCTGGCTCCGTTCCAGTCTGTTATGCTTTCCATTCCACCAACCCAAAGGGGCCCTGCCTGAGTTGCAGAGAATTCTGATTATTGCCTTCAAGCTTTAGTTTCAGACGATTGGTTGATTATTTGGTTGTGGGGAACAGCAGGAACATGGTGCAAAACCTTATGGCCATACTGATGGAATGGTGGGGTTTTTTTTGTCCCATTCAGGCTACTTTAGATCTGTCAGGGACCAAATTCCATTAGTGGAGGAGAGTGACACTGCTTATTTTTCTTATTCAGTGGCCTGCTATCTTCTCTTCTCTGTCCTTTTCCCTGTCCCCCCTTCCTCTTAGTGCCAAAGAAAAGGAAGAGATTTGAAACAGATGGCTTTTGAAATCAGGTGGAGGGCTTCAGGCTGTTCATCTCTGCCTTAGTGTATAGGAATTCAAGTTCCACTACCTATCTGCCATGCAGGGACAAACAATAGGCCTCAGATGCCAATAACCCATGGGAAGATGCACCTAATTCAAGCTAACCCCTAATTTGTTGCATGTCGGAAAGGGTCGCTGTCCATGTACTGGAGGGAAGTCTCTCCAGAGCTGTGGGAAATAGTGTAGTACTTCCTTCATGTTACTCATTTTAACTCTCCGTCCTCCCTTGAGGCATTAAACCACATCAAAGGGTCATGAGACTGGGGTAACTGTTTGTGAGGAGAAAGCCCTGAGCACAGGGTGTTGATGAGATGTAGTTTCTTAATTTCTTTAATGTGTTTATTTGGTTAAAAAAACACACACACAGTGGAAGGAAGGTAAAGGTGGGGAGTATTAAGAGAGATACCATCAGGATGTTATGCAAACTTGGACTGGGCTTGGAGGCTGTGGGGTGGGGGGGACTAATTGCACCCCGGACGACATTTTAAGACTGCTTCTTAGTCTTGTTAGCACTTCAGATGAAAGGATTAAAAACATCGCAGAGCTAACAATTACGTGTCATTATATGCATAGCAATAAAAAGTTGGGCTGTCCAGGTATTCGTTTGCAATGCAAGGCTTTAGTAAGCCATGGTTTCACCTGTGTATTAGGATAGCAGAATGTGGAAGAGCAGGATGACAGAATGGAGCAGGGCTGCAGGTGACGGATAGGGTAGTCACTTTAAACATCCCTGCTAGGTACCTGAGAGGCCAGGGTGGTGCAAAATCTCCTTACATCCAGTGACAGCTGGCGCCTGTTGGGGGTTGGTGGAGAGATAGTTACAGCAACCGGCGGTAGGTGCAGCCATAGGCAGCAACATGGCCAAAACGGACAAGTTCCCCTCTACTCTCTCAGGTTCCAATACTTTTGCTCCTTTGGGCATGAACCTTTGAAACAGGAACAAATACAGAACAAGATGGGATAGATCATGCAACTGTCCTCAGCCCCATTCATAACCAGCGTGTTAGCCTGTATTCTCAGTATCTTGACACACGGAAATACATATTGAGGCCACCTCTGATGCTAGGACTGGGAGGGAAGGCTTTAAAAAAGAGAGAGGGAAAGTGGAGTGAGATATGATTGCTTTAGAAAAAGAAGAGATAGAGTAGTTTCTGTCAACCAGGCACTGCACGTACATGTACTGGCCCAGGAGTGAGGCCATGTGACCTCTCGGGGCTGTATATTCTGCTATTTGTTTATTTTTCACCATTGTGCTGCAACGCTATTGGTTGGCAATGCGCTTTATACCCACAGTGTCCTTCGATGTTGGTCCCCTTCATTTGATAACAGTCCAACATATATAGTGGTTTTGTACTGTTCCTTATCGTGTTCTAAGAATGGCATTCCTTTGATTTGACTTGGTGTGAGGCTAATGAGGGTTTTTTCTTATCACGCTCAATAGTTCCACCTTCTTTGTTTTATTTCGTTTTGAATATTATGCTGGCCCCTTGCATCAGTCGTGCTGTGGTGTTCAAAAGTGCCAGGATAAGAAGTCAGTCGGGGTGGACTGCTTGAGCATAATCTGAGGCGGGGCAGCTGCGGGAAGTTCATTTCCAAGAATTATAACACAGAACCCTAAGCCCCACTCTTCAGACAACAGATCCAGATACAGGTGGAGAGGTATGCATGGCGGACAAATTGATTCCAAACAGTTATAGTAGTATAGCAGAGATATACTAATCTTTGCTGACTTCTTGCCTGTTTCTGGGCCCAGCTGGAAATGCTGTTATTAACACTGCAAGCCCTAAATACTTTCCGTTGCCATTGGTAAAGGTAAAGATTCCCCTTGACAATTTTTGTCCAGTCGTGTTTGACTCTAGGGGGCAGTGCTCATCCCCGTTTCGAAGCCATAGAGCCAGCATTTTGTCCGAAGACAATCTTCCGTGGTCACATGGCCAGTGCGACTTAGACACGGAACGCTGTTACCTTCCCACCAAGGTGGTCCCTATTTATCTACTTGCATTTGCATGCTTTCGAACTGCTAGGTTGGCGGGAACTGGGCCAAGCGACGGGCGCTCACTCCGTCGCGTGGATTCGATCTTACGACTGCTGGTCTTCTGACCCTGCAGCACAGGCTTCTGCGGTTTAGCTCGCAGCGCCACCACGTCCCTAAAATCATCTTTAGAGGCTTTTCTTTGGACCTTTCTTTCCCATGGGATAAGGTGGTTGAAGACAAGGGCGTTTCAGTGATGGCATCTTGGTAGAGGATTGTAACCCATCCATCCTGAGATGCCAACCTAAAGTTTGCGTAGTGGCCTCTTTGATGCTGAGTGGGATGGGAAGAGCCCTGAGTGGGATGGGAAGAGCTTAAACTGGGGAGAGCCCTGCCTCTGGGACTTAACAGGCAGATTCCTGTGCTCCTCGGAATTACCTGCCACCATTTTAAGAAAGAAAACAGCTATGGGCTATCGCTCTGGGACCTTGAAAAGACAAGACAGGCAAACAAACAAGCAAGCAAGCGAAGCCTGTTTTTCTACCGAGTCTTGTGCCATTACTCAGTCAAGTGGGCCAGATTCAAGGGCACTCCAGTATAGGAGCCTCAGTGGGGATTGGTCACATATAGTCATTCATGGACAGCTGGGCAACCATGTGTGAAGCCCATCATGCTCAGAGTCTGGGTTCTCTGGAAGAAGAAGATTAGAGCATGAACTTCTTCTACCTAAGAATTATCCAACTCATCCTACTTCACTTGGTCTCATGGCTACAGGGAAAAGCACATCCTGTTTCAGACAATATAATCACAAAGGTGTTTGTAAACAAGCAAGTTAGGAACAAAGTCCTGATTGGTTGTTGTAGGTTTTCTGGGCTGTTTGGCCGTGTTCTGGAGGTTTTTCTTCCTAACGTTTCGCCAGTCTCTGTGGCCGGCATCTTCAGGGGACAGGAGTCAGAACTCTGTCTGTGTTCGAGCCTTTGAGAATAGAAAGTCCTGATTCTTGATAGAGAGGACCAGGACTTTTCCCCCCCAGTTGACCTAGAACTGGAAGTATCCCTGTTGGGCAAGTACCTAAAAGGCATTCTGAATATCCAGGTGGACCAACTTATGTATTACCCTAGCTTACCCCTCCAGTATCAGGTGGGGTATGCATCGAAATCAGCCTCTCACTGGCCACTCTGGGTCCTGCATGTCACTGCAGGCAGCTTATTTAGCCAGTCACATTTCCTGGCGACCATCTCTTTAGGGCAGTGGTTCCCAATTTTGGGTAACCCAGGTGTTCTTGGACTGCAACTTCCAGAAAAACCCAGCTGGCACACCTGGTGGTGAAGGCTTCTGGGAGTTGCAGTCGAAGAACACCTGAGTTATTCAAGGTTGACTGGTAAGCATGTGGGAGACTGTATCTCCCCCAAGAGGTCATGGAAGCCTGCCTTCTGGAGGTGGGGAGTCTCCCCAGTCAAGCCAACATCCTTACTGCATGATGAGAACTGAAATTCACAATGACTAAGATTTTCTGTTTCCTAATAACTTCATTCTTACTGGTACTGCTGTTCAGGTTCCTTGCATGATTGATTCTTGGCGACTGATTTTTATTCTGATGCTGCTTTAACTGTTCAGGATTTTCTAAGAGCTGGTTTTTGTTTTCAAAATTCAGGATTTTAATCTGCCCAGAGAAGTGTTTGTTGATGAGCAGTGCAAAAGTTTTCTAAGTTAAAATAAACGTACGGTTCTGAGTTATGGAGGAATGTGGCTATTTGGACGTAGAACTCTGGGTTGTAAAATGATCCCAAATTATGTGATAAAATTCTTGTCATGATGACATAGTGATATGAATCTGGAGAGGAAGTTTGACACAGCACAGAATTTTTGCTGACAACCAAAATACCTAGATTGCTATGGTCACACCTTGTTTTTAGCTGCCATGACTCATGGTTATGTAGATCTTTAGATCCTTCCAGTGCTTGGAAAGTTTACCTTATTTTTTAATTATTATACCTCCCAGAATCCATTGCTTGGATCTGATTCCAATTTTCACTTCTGCTTTGAAGATATCATGGATGGGATCCTGCTTGCTAACTACCAAAGATGCTGCTGCATGAGGAACCACACCAGAGCAATCAACTTTGGCATCTTTTAAAGCAAATAACACTCGCCATCCTTCTAATGAGTCCCTGGCACCTTGACCTAGGAGGAGTTGTGAACAGCGTTGCTTAGCTCAGACAGCTTTTTATAGGATGAATGTTAATTTACCTCTTAAATGCATAAAAACAGTCACTTCAAGCTTGTCTCCACAAGCAAATAAATGAGTGCATGATTTAGAACCAGGGCAGTCTCCAAATACAGTGGGGTCTTGACTTGAGAACTTAATCCGTATTGGAAGGCGGTTCTCAAGTCAAAAAGTTCTCAGGTCAAATCTGCATTTCCCATAGGTATGCATTGAAAACCATTTGATCCGTATCTGCTCTTTTCCGTCCGTAGAAACTAATGGGAAGCTGCTATTCCGCCTTCGACCACTAGAGGGGGATATTTTGTTTCTTTTTTTCTTAGGTCAAGAAAGGTTCAGGAGGAAGGCAGGGAAAATACAGTCCAGGCAGTACCAGGCAGTCCGAAGACTGTCTCCCAATCCACTCTCTAAATGCTGGGAGGAGTGAGGAAGCAGACAGGCACCCTTTTCACTGGCCAACAGTTAACTGAAAGTTCAAATTTTGCACTCTCCCTGCCTCCCACGTGGGTTTTTTTCAGTTCTTAACTCAAATCTAAGTACTTAAGTCAAGTCAATATTTTCCTATGAGAGCGGTTCTTAAGTCAAAATGTTCTTAACTCAAGCCGTTCTTAAGTCAAGACCCCACTGTATTACATAAATGATATAGATGTAAGACTTCCTTGCAAGCTGGTCTTAAATAGGACACAATATCAAATAGTGTAGATGACACTCAGACTCTCAGTCCTTGAAAAGCACACCGCAATGCAACAATTCAAACCAATTTCAAAATTTAGGATACTACTTTTATTAATTATTTGCAGCAATACAGTTGTTTCAATGTTCGGTTCTTGATCGGCAAAGAATACCTTCTGCTGTCTTGGTGGGCTTTTTTTTTTTTAAATTCAGTTGGTCAAAATTGCACCATTTCGATACTGATTTTTGGGCTCGGTTAGGGAAAGATTCGTTACCTAAATATGGATTTGTGTGCATACTTGTATTTATGAAAGCACTGCACATATTTAGGAAATGTGCACAAGACTGTGTTCTAGAAAAAGATACCATCTAATGAAATTCTGTCGACATCTGTATTATGTGTTGCGGGTGTGCCCATATATTGATGATTTCTGAAATGCTTTGAGCATAACTTGAAAATACAGCAAATAAAGAGACACGAATTCTTTAGAAACACTTTGCAAGTATGTTGACCTTGCATATGAGGTGGAAGAGCGTGCTCGCCCAGCTGCAGCACCTTCTGCTGTAAAATCAGGATTTTTGCTTGCATGGAGACTCTCCATGGAGACAAGAGGTGCTTCTTTTAGAGAAGTTGCTCCTCATGGAAACACAGTTACTGAAGTGGCAGGAGAGGGAAGCAGAGCTGTCCTGATCTCCTTCCTCCTTCCTTAATAAGTAGATACAGGGGGCTTTGCAGATTGACTAGGTTTTGCATGGCACAGTCATGCTCGTTTGTAGTCTGGCAATGTTTGGCATGCTGGAAAGCTATTGCATTGGGAAAGATACGTTGAGAAATTTGTTTTGGGCTTGCCCTGTACTCTTGGTCCTGCTCACTGCTGCAGGGAACCCCCTTGAGACCCTTCCTAAACTGTCATTTGTTCCCCAGCATGGCAGAAGTGACCTACTCCTGGGCTATGTGCCTTGTGAGCAGCTATGAAAGGTTTTGGTGATACAACGATCCACAGAGAGGGCAGGGAAGCATCATCTCCACATGGATCGAAGTGTTTTGTAGGCTGCTTTTGTTTATTTTGCTTTATTTTAATTTCCTGCGCTGTTTCCTCTGCCGTGCTGGTTCCTTCTGTTCTCTTGTTCCTCTCGTGCGCTCTTTAGCATCTTGTTTAAAACGGGATGCTTTCTCTGGATCATTTGCAAAAGGTGTCCTCAATAGGTGAGGTAGTGTCAAACAGGGACTTACAAAGAGGGTCAGCGTGTCAGTGTGTGTGTTTGTATGTGTGCCCTAGATTTCTCTGACCCTTCTCTCCCGGCCTGTGTGCGTGTCGGCATGATTAGCTAAGCTGTAATTCTCAGTAATCCTTGGGTCCACTCTCTTACAACTCCTCCAGCTGCTGTCCTTGGGTGACCAGTGCTGCTTCAAACTTATGAGACTTGGTTTTCTGTGCTGACCCATTGTAGCTGTAGCCCCACCAAACACAATTGGCTACCTGCCAGCCCCACTGGCAACAGATACTCCTGGCTCATCCCGGTAGCATGTAGTGAAAGCATCCGTTTGTCCTCGGATATGCCTGCTGGAGAGTACTTTTCATGGGAAGAGGAGAAGGGAAGCTTGGGAGTGGTTTTTGGCTCAGAAAGTGAAGTCTGGAAGTTATTGAGATGTATTTTCCCCATCCCCTTAAGGGCAGAGCAGGGTGTGAAGCCCCAAAACTCGTTTCTGCTCTTTGATCTACATGAGCGTAGCAGCCCAGTGCAGTGGCATGCGGTTTTTCCTCTACCAGATCCTCTTTTGAAGATGGGCTGAAATGTGGTTATGTGTGTACAGCTTCGCAGGCGTTTTATGAGCACGATGGTACTTTTCTTGGGTTTTACCCTACATGCTGATACCTTGCAGATCCAGAATACTAATTAAAAGAAGTTGTCTGCAACTTTTGTTGTCAGCAAGAAATGTCCGCTCTTGAACTCTGTGCCCAGAACGTCCGAGCTTTATCACCAAGAATTGCAGGTTGTCTGTGGCATTTCTGGAGGCTATAGTGTCTCCTTGACTTTTAGGAACAGAAAACAAATGGGTTTATATTGAGCCAGATCCTTAATCCATCTAGCTCAGGGTTGTCAGTTCTGAGTGGTACCAACAGTTTACAGTTTTGGGTAGGATTTTCTTCCTAACCTTATTGGGAAATCTCTGCTATTCTGTGGTGGTCTCCCATCCCAAGTTGTAACCAGGCTTGATCTTGCTTAGCTTTCAGTATTTGAGAAGACCAGTTATGTTCAGAGCAACATAGAGTTGGTGTTGATTTTGTGCATAGTGTGTCTAGGACTGTGATGCTTTTTTTTTTTTTTTTTTTTGCTGCATCCCAGAGATGCAGTTTTACAGTGAATGGAAGTATTTTGAAGGCATGTACAGTATCCTGTTCTGCCTGACACTACTGATCAATGTGGAAAAGCCACATTGGCTGCACCAGTGTGCCTTTCCCAGGTATTTGATTTCTTGAGTGAGGCATGCCAGAGCTTAAGAACATAGGGACTTAGCTCAATAATGTGAATGCCAACTCAAAGTTACTATGAAAGGTCTAAGATGGTGGTTCCTAACCTTTTTTCAAGTTGCGACACCCTTTTATAATAGCCAAGTAACCTACGACACCCCCACTATATTTGCATATAGTAGCTTTCATTGTCATTGTCCCCCTTGATTCTGCTGCTGCTTGCTCTCCTACTGCTCGTGATTGATTGATTGGTTTATTTAATCGACTTGTATGCCACTCACACTCTGAAAGAGTCTCTTGCTAGCCACTCCGCTGCCACCAGTTCAAAACTGGGGAGAGAACAGGCTCGGGGAGGTTAAAAATAGGGAGAAGAGAAGGCAAAATACTTCAAAGATGGAACAGGCGATGGAAGGCCATTTCAGTCCTTGTTGTCAGTTTTTCCTCCCTTCTTTTTCCTTTGCCTCCCTATTCTCTAGGTTCTTAGGAAATGACACATCGTAGTTAAAATCCCTTTCTTGTGGAAGCAGCAACAGTTATATCTTCACACTGGCATTTCTCTCTTTTTTTAAAAGTAAAAATTAGTCCTGGTCCTCCCTTCTCAGGCAGTAGAGGCTTCTCCCCCCCCCCCGGCCTGTTTCTCATTCATTAAACATACGCACTCACTTTGACACCTGGTTCCGAAAGGTAAAGGAAGAAATTATTTGACAAGGGCTACAACTCCTATAAGGTAGCCCACAAACCCTCCGCAGAACACATCACAACCCCCTTGGGGGGGGTCATGACCCTCAGGTTGCATGTAGGTCTTCATGGGGATTGTTCAGTAGTGGAAAACTCCCTCTCACATGCTCTCAGGATCAGTTTTCATTAATATTTATTATGGCCTAAATCCAGATGCCGTTCCTAGCTAGAATAGACCCAGTAAATCAATAGCTGTATGGTTAAGCCAGCATTTAGCCAAATCCTACTGATTCTATGGTTCTGCTCTGGTTGAGATCAGTAACTGGATTTAGGTCTGGATTTTCATCCTAGTCTTCCTTCAAGGTAGAGTAGCATCCATTGTTTTATCTCATCTTCTGTTCTTACAACAAACCCTGTGAGATAAGCTTACAGAAATACAGTGGTGCCTCGCTTAGCGATCGCTCCGCTGAGCGATGAAATTGCTTTGCGATGGACTTTTGGCCATCGCTGGAGCGATCACTTAGCGATGTCCCCTATGGCTAAAATTCGCTTTGCGATGATCGCGGGGAAGCGATCATGGCAAAGCAAACTTTTTTAAACAGCTGATCGGCGGTTCCAAAATGGCTGCCTCAAAAACAAAATGGCCGCTGCTGTTTTGCCTCACTTTAGAGGCACCCAAAATGGCTGCCGCTATGGAGGAATTTCGCTTTAAGGTAAGTTTTTAGCCCATAGGAACATATTAAACGTGTTTTAATACGTTCCTATGGGCTTTTTAATATCGCTTAGCGATTAAATCACTTAGCGATGTTTTTTTCCGGAACAGATTAACATCAGTAAGTGAGGCACCACTGTACTGTCTATGTTGAGGTTGTTCTGTAAGTTTCAAGGCTGCCCAAGGCTCTGAACCTAGACCTTGCTGGTTATTGTTGTTGTTACGTGCCATTAAATCGCTTCTGACTTATAGCGGCCCCATGATTTAAGAGACTTTAGGAATAGAGATGGGCATGAACAGCCAAATCGATGGTTTGTGCCGGGTCATTTATTGGTCAAACAGTTTGGCATTTCAAAAACCTGCCTCCTCCAGTGCGTTCCCACTCAGAAAGAGCACATGGAGGAGGCGGACCAGAGAAGCCAGGCGGCTGCCACTCAGTGGGCGCCTACCAGAGGAGGCAGGGCTTTGAAGCACCGCAAACAGAGGAGGCAGGGCTTTGAAGCACCGCAAACCAGAGGAGGCAGGGCTTTGAAGCACTGCAAACCTGTTTGGCTGATCGATGAACCAGCATGAACTACCGAACTGCGCCCATCTCCACTTAGGAGTATATCTTTTATACTGGAAGTGAGGAATGTAGAAAAGCCTGGAAACTATCCAGTGGCCAGCTGAGGAAACCTGGAGTGCTCGATTTGGCCGCAGGGCCTAAGACTTCCCATCTTCGATTTAACTCACGAGGAAATTTCAGTGGAAGCCCTTCTTCAGAGTCTTTCCCAGATTCCTTTGTTCCTCCCCTTTCCCCTTCTTGGCACTGTCTTTTCCAGAATGGACCTTAACGTGCCTTGCTGATTTCTGCTTCTGTTCTTTTGCCAGATGTTACACCCTGCTTGGCAGGGGTAGCTCTAGCTCTATCAATAGCCGGTTTGTTTTGCTTCCCCCTTGGAAGATCCCTGATCTAAGGTGGGGGGGACGTGACAGCCCCCCCAGAATCTGATGAAAGTGAGCCGTGATGCAGTTACTGCCAAGATAGTGCTGATAGTGGACTTCGTAGGAATTCTGTTTTCCTTTTTTCTGCTTCTCAGCTAGCTTAGTTCAACATATGGCTCTCGTGTCCCAGTTCTCAGAAAAGCAGCGCGGGAGTAATTGGAGTCTTCGCGGACTTATTTGCACAGAGATATCTCTGAGGGAGGTACCGCGGCAGGAAAAACAAATACATTATTCATTTGAACATTCGATCCCAAGTCATTACCTCGATATTTTTTCCTATTTATATTTCTCTGTGATTGTGTGGATGGGGGTCTATTTTCGGCATGCCAGCTACCCAAGCTTTTAAACCTGACGTTGTGATGTCCGAAAGGAGGCAGCTTCTGACCTAGACAGGTTTACGTCTGTTTTGTGATTCAGAGGAAAGAAAACATCTTGATAAAGTGCATTAGAGTGTTGTCTTTGCAAAGCAGAAATAAATGATAGCTTTGATAGAGCTGTGGAAGGATGACACACTGGAATATAGGAAGGAAGCTGCTATACTCTGAGTCAGACTTAAGAGAGAGGGAAAGTTACTGTTTTGGATATAAAAATTGGCCGTATTGGCCATGCTTTCTGTGAGATTCTGGGAGATCTAATTTTAAAAAGAAGCTTATCTTGTTTCTAGTGACTCATTTAGACCAGTATTGTCTAAGCCAGAGAACCTACTCTGAGCAGGTGCTTTTCTATTGAATTATGAACCTTTTGTCATCTATACATTGATGTGTACCGGAGCTACGTAGAGAGATCAGTAGATTGGAGCACCTGGCCGTGGAGCCAGGGATCTGGCATCCTGTGCTCCATTTTCTTTCCCCGAGAAGAACCAGGCCGTATAGCTTTGGTCAAGCTGCACAGTCACTAGCAGAAAGGAATGGTAAACCACTTTTAAATACTTTATACCTAGAAAACTCTGGCGGTAGAAGGGATGTCATAAGTCAGAACCAATTTGTCATTACTAATTTAGTTAGTAATTATGAATGCCTCTCAGTTATTTGAGAGCCGCCACAACGAAAAAGCCTGGCCCTAAGATTCAGAGCTTGGACAAGTTCTTCTAGACTTGTTGTTTAGTTGTTTAGTCATGTCCGACTCTTCGTGACCCCACGGACCAGAGCACGCCAGGCCCTCCTGTCTTCCACTGCCTCCCGGAATTGGGTCAGATTCATGTTGGTCACTTTGATGACATTGTCCAACCATCTTGTCCTCTGTCGTCCCCTTCTCCTCCTGCCTTCACACTTTCCCAACATGAAGGTCTTTTCCAAGGAGTCTTCTCATGAGATGGCCAAAGTATTGGAGCCTCAGCTTCAGGATCCGTCCTTCCAGTGAGCACTCAGGGTTGATTTCCTTCAGAATGGATAGGTTTGTTCTCCTTGCAGTCCAGGGGATTCTCAAGAGCCTCCTCCAGCACCACAAGAGGAGTCTTCTGGACTACGACTCCCCAGATCCCCTAACCAACATGACCACTAGTTGTAGTCCAGGAGATTTTTTTCCAAGCTTGGACTGGCCTAAAATTAGTTTGGGAAAACAGAACACATGCCAGAAGAGCTGTGATTTTGTGTGGAATGATTTGGGAGCTTTTTTTTCCCCGGTGCCGGTGTCAACCTCCTGAACTAAGTATATGTATGCGCAGAGGCACCCTTTTCGGCAGAAGCAGTGTGTGTTCCCTGGGCTTGCAGTTTGTCCCTCTCTGGCCTGACATAATTGAGTGTGTGTTCTTCCCAGTTCACCTCTACTTTCACTCCCCATCTGTAGAGCTCATGATTTCTTTTTCTTTCCATATGTGCCTAAGGAAGTAGATTGGGATCCATGGAAACGTACACTGAAATACATCTGTTACTTCTCGTTTTTGTACTCCCCGAAACAGACTAACATGGCTACCTCTTTGAAAAGTTTGGTTCCCCTTTGTTTTTAGACAAGAAGCCCTGGGGTGGCAAAAGGGATGCTGGGTTTTCTTTCCTTCTTGAAGTGCCAAGCTCGTTGGTGGTGTCATGATTACTATTTATTCATTTATTTGTTACCCGTATACCTTCTCTTTCCTTTGAAGAAAATGTGGCTCCCCCCCTGCCTTTATTCTCAAAGCAGTCTTGTGGGGTAGGATAGTTTGAGAGACTGTGAATGGCCCAAGATGGCAGAGTGAATCTTATAGTGACCTAGGGATTTATAATCCAGGTTTTTCAGCATCTTAGCCCAGTACTCTAAACTCCTATGCCACTCTGGCTTCCTAGCATGGATATTCCAGAGATGGTCAGCGGGGAGGAGAATAGTATGGAAAAATTCAGGACAGGAAGGTGTAGAAAAGACCCTCGGACCTCTGTTAACTTTGCTTAGATCACTTCGCTCGGTGGTTTAGGCATCTGGCCACGGAGCCTAACATGGGGAGTTCAGTTTCCCACTGTTGCTCTTTGACAAGGGCTGGATTTGATGATCCATAGGATCCCTTCCAGCTCTGCAGTTCGAAGATTATTATTACATCTAAGATTATTTTCTATTGATGTGTCCGTACCTTCATTGCAAACCTTAAGAAATTAAAGCGATGGTCTTATAGTTACTGCATTCCATGGCATCTCCTTTCTTAGGGACTGGAATGTATATTGAGTGGAAGACCAACTATGAGATACGTAGACTGATGCTCGGAACTTGAGGGCATCAGTAAGCTTGAGTTAATAAGAGCTGAACAGAGCAGTTGGGGGCAGGACATTTTGGAGATCATTCATTCATAGGGTTGCCGTCATCATCATCTAAAGAACCTAAGCCACTGAGCAATCCAGTAAGTTGGAGGCAACTTAATAGCACTAACAACAAAATATTATTTGTTATTTTTTTTCTCTATGCACTATTATTGTTTCCCATCTGGGGTACAGGATGGTGAATAACCTATTAAAAGGGAACCAAATTTGAGGAACGTCACTGCGTCACTTTCTTGGGCTCCATAATCACTGCAGATGGAGACAGCAGCCACGAAATTAAAAGACGCCTGCTTCTTGGGAGGAAAGCGATGACAAACCTTGACAGCATCTTAAAAAGCAGAGATATCACCTTGCCAACAAAAGTCCGAATAGTCAAAGCTATGGTTTTTCCTGTAGTGATGTATGGAAGTGAGAGCTGGACCATGAAGAAAGCTGACCGCCGAAGAATTGATGCCTTTGAATTGTGGTGCTGGAGGAGACTCTTGAGAGTCCCCTGGACTTCAAGGAGAACAAACCTATCAATTCAGAATTAAATCAACCCTGAGTGCTCCCTGGAAGGACAGATCCTGAAGCTGAGGCTCCAATACTTTGGCCATCTCATGAGAAGAGAAGACTCCCTGGAAAAGACCCTGATGTTGGGAAAGTGTGAAGGCAGGAGGAGAAGGGGACGACCGAGGATGAGATGGTTGGACAGTGTCATCGAAGCAACCAACATGAATTTGACACAACTCCGGGAGGTGGTGGAAGACAGGAGGGCCTGGCGTGCTCTGGTCCATGGGGTCACGAAGAGTCGGACACGACTAAACCACTAAACGAACGAACTGCGTGTATGTTGTGCATAATTTTTTTTTTGTCTTACGTCTTCCAGATAGGAAGAAAGGCAGGCAGGAAGACCTTCCCTTTTTTTTCCAACTCCGGTGAGGTGTGTATTTGTGTTCGTGAAATCACCAGGCGCAGAGCCACCGCTGTTTGTCAATGACACGTTTTTCCCTGGAGCAGCCCCAGCAAGAGGAGCTGCGCCTCCTCATCCTGCCAGTGTTTCTGCCTCCATTTGCAGGGAGTACTGGGTGAAGGGTCAAAGCTCTTAGATTTGATATTGTGGTAAGATGTTCCACCTCAGTTGAATGGATGAGGGCTGCTGGCAGGGGTGTGTTTTCCTTACATGGGGAAAGAAATTGAGAAAGGACACTCAATGAAAGGCATCATGTTTTTCATTTGCCATGAAAGAGCACAGATGGGGCGGGGGGGGGGGGGAGAAAGTGCACCGGTTGGTCTGAAACTTGAGCCAGTGTGCTCCACGTGAAGCACGTTCCATTCTGGCTTCTGCAGCTCTCTCTCTCTCCTCCAAAGGGACAGCTTCAGAACACAGTGTGTAAACTCCATTCTTACTGACAATTCTCAAAATAGCTGTCAGTGCGTGTGGTTTTTTTTCCCTTAAAAAGAAAAAGAATGCATCGCATAGGTGTCTGCTGTGTATCAGCTTGTGTACATCATGCAAATTAACGGAAAGCATTCTACATTAAAGATAAAGGTAAAGGTTCCCCTTGACAAATGTCCAGGCGTGTCTGATTCTAGGGCGCGGTGCTTATCCCCGTCTCCAAGCCGTAGAGCCAGCGTTTGGTCACGTGGCCAGCACGACTAGACACGGAATGCCGTTACCTTCCCACCGTGGTGGTACCTATTTATCTACTCGCATTTTTCCATGCTTTTGAACTGCTAGGTTGGCAGGACCTGGGACAAGCGATGGGAGTGCGGATTCGATCTTACGACGGCTGGTCTTCTGACCTTGCAGCACAGAGGCTTCTGTGGTTTAACCTGCAGCGCCAACAAATCCCTTAGAGATGTGGGTATTCGTATTCACATATGGATGTGACTATCCCCATGCAGCTTCCCCCCATGCAGGGAGACTCATCCTGCCTCCCCCAGCCTGGAGTGGCTAGTCGAGTGGGAAGAAAGCAGCACTCCAGGAGCAATAGTAAGGATGAGCAAGAGCACCGCCGCAGTAGGACACATTGTTAAATCCAGATGCGCAGGATATTCGTATACGAACTGAAGATGTAAAACCTCTATGGGTCAGACCACTACCTATTTAGTCAGAAATCCTATTTCTTACAGAGATGAACTGCTCTCCTGGGAATTTGGGTTCATGATTGGCAGACCCAAGAGAGAAGGCCTTTTTCATGGAGGCTCCGTTACTATGTTGTTCCCCAGGGTATGCACAGGACTCCCTCCCTCACATGACTCTTGAAGATCTCTTTGCTCCAGGCTGCTTTTAAAGGGAGGCAAGCCGTTCTTGTTCAGTTTGATAGTTATGGCTGTAGCTATTTTAAATGTTTTAGTGTTATTTTACTGTACTTGTCTTTTATATTGTTTTAACTTCTCAATCTGTAGGCTGCCTTTGGGTTTGCCTTAAAAGGAGGTACAGAAACAATGAAAAGAGTGGAAAAATAAAATATTTCCCTTTCTTGTTGTCCGGCAGCTGGTGTTCAGTGACCTAGGGCCTCTGAGCAAGGGGTTCCTTAGAACCAACATGAGAATGCATATGATGCCTTGTTTTCTCTATTTACTCCACGGCAAGCAAAGAGAGATTATGAACAAACGGGATTTTGTGAGAGATGGAGCTTGAAAAGTTACTCTTAAAGTAATTTATTACAGTTTTAAGTATCTTTCCTTAAATTTGTTGCAGTTTTGAATGTTGGTTAAATTCATCAGACTGCACAGTAGGAAGTGCAGGGATTCACAGAGCAGAATAGCTTTAAGTCCCCCAGAGTACTGTTCCCCCTTTTCTCATCAACTGGCACTTACAGTCTCAATAATTCACTCTTGAGACTTTAGTGGTAGGAAGAGTTTAAAACCGTTTTCTTTACTTACAGTTCTTAACAGATCAAACAGCAAACATGAGTTTCAGCAAGAGGTCTCAATAGAGGTCTCAGGAAAGGGGAAGAATCAGCAGAGAGGTGAGGCTCTCTTTGAAATCAGAGGCGGCGGGGGGGAACAATTGGTTAGTACTGGATAGATTGACAGCCACCCCAGCCCAGAAAGGCTCCTCCCAGCCAAACCTGCTAGAGGCAGCAACTCAGGTTGTGAAACTCCAGCAATATCTGAATATCATTGTGGTTGCCTTTTTTTTAAAGTAACGTTTTCTTGCTATTGTAAAATGATACAAGTTCCTGACTGGTGGTAGAGATCATACCTGAGCAGGCCATTCCCCTACACCTGCACACACTGTTTCATTGCAAAAGACATAACTTAGTTATCCTTCCATTATTTCAGAAAGGACTGAATGAGGAATGTCATTTTTACTACATGTTTTGTGCCGTCTTTAAGGATGTGACTCTCTACACCTGTTATCCTGGCGGCAGTCTTGCAAGGCTGGTGATTCACAGGGGTGGTGTCCCACCCAGGGCCATGGGGTGAACTTTGTCATTTAGGACAGGTTTGTGCCTGCTTTTTTTTCAGACTAATCCAACCCTGGAACCATTGACTGCGCTGGCTTTCAGTGTGCACTTTGTGTTAGTGCATCTCCGTGCAGCGGCTGAGGTTTCCTGGAAAGAGTTCCTTTTAGCGCGTATCAGAATAAGTGGTTACCATCGTCCAGAGAGTCTCTGTCGTTTTGCACCATGCACGGTGCGAGCGGCTCTTGCCTAGAGACAAGATATAGTGTCCTCTGCGGTCTGGTGGTTTTGCTGTATCTCTGCGAGTCGTTGGGTGAATCTGTTGCACCCGGTGCAGAAGCATGAGTGAAATTTACCCAGTGCATCATCCAGAGATGCAATGGGAGGTGTCTCCCAGGCAAGACCTGAAGTGCATAGTTTTGAAACCGTTACACAGGAAATAGGAAAAGCAAAGCAAAGCAAAAGCAAAGCGTGCTGCTTATATACTGCCCCGTGGTGTTTCAAGCACACTCTGGGCAGTTTACAAGTTAGTTATTCAGGCTACACATTGCGCCCCCCCCCCCAGCGAGCTGGGTACTCATTTTACCAACCTCGGAAGGATAGAAGGCCAAGTCAACCTTGAGCCGGTACCTGGGATTGAACCCCAGGTCAGGAGAACATTTTTGGCTGCAGTACAGCGGTTTAACCACTGCACCGTGAGGCTCATGACCAAAGAAGCTGCTTAATCAGACAGTTAGTCCATCTCTCCCTGTAATGCCAGCACTGACTGGTATCATCTCTAGGGTTTCAGGAAAGATCCTTCTCCAGCTCTAATAGCAGATCTCAGGGATAGAACCCGTGATCTTCTGCATGGAAAGCACAAGATCTACCACTGAGCCATGCCCTTTACCCCTACTCCCATACCACCTCCTTTTATACCACCTGTGATGAGACTTTGGCATCCCTTAGCAATAGCAGCTTAGTCGCGCAGAGCCTTTGCAGATGAAACAGAAAAGAGAGGAGTATATTTGCAAGCAGCAGGTGCTGCGCTGGAAGATGCTATCTCATTTCCTTTAGGAAATGGGAATGCCCAGAATTGCAGCAGTCATTCTGCAAAGATTAGTGGGCTAATGGTCCAGACAGAGACTTTGAGATAGTTCACACATGCACTTATTTATTTTATTTATTCTTCTATGCCGCCCATCTAGACGATGTCTGCTCTGGGTGGCTCCCAGCAAATAGAATAAAAACAATTGAAAAATAACAGCAATGTCTCAAAGATAAACAGTCATTCAAGATGGAGGAAAAAGAATAGTGGTGGCCTGCTTTTGGACTACTCCAAATTGCCTCTAGTTACCAAGTTGCCACTTATACTCCTTATCACATACCAAGTCACATGACTGCTAGATAATAAATACAGGCAGTGACTCCTATAATCATCATCATCATGTGTTGTCAAATCAATTCAGACTTACTATGATCCTTTCCAGGCTTTTCCAGAATCCTTCTGTGCAGCTATCCCATGACTACAAAGGCTGGCTGTTCTCCCAGGAAGCACAGTGGGGGGATCAAACTCCCAAACGCGGCTTCCACAGCCAGATATCCAAACCACTGAGCTATCCAGCCAGTTTCTGCATGTGATTGTTGTTGTTATGCGTCATCAAGTTGCTTCTCACTCTTGGTGACCAAATTAGAGTTTAGGGAGTAAACCTACCCTCTCCACTTAACATCCCCACTCCCCACCCGTCCTATGAGTTTCTTTGTCTGGGTAGGGATTTGAACCCAGGTCTCTTGAGTATTTATCCACCACTTTATGTGCCATCCGAAGGGGAACCATGCTCCAGAAATACACTGTTCCTGTATATCAAAGTGCAGGGTGTGCCTCGCTTTCACCCTCAAGCTCCCCATATGTAGGATGCTTTAAAAAGTGTGTGTGTGGGGGGGTGACTTTCACTCTCCCCCAGATTTGGCTGTTAAGCACCTGTGATCCATACCTTCGGTGAGTTTCAGATTTAATTTGCAACCAGGATCCGAGGGTCTGCGAAAGCTAGTAGGAGCCTCTTGTGGGGTTGCATGTGACCAGTGCATTGTCTATGATCTGTTCAGGTTTTCTGATGACTTTGCGGAGAGCAAGTCCGCAAACACAGGGACTGATGTTCTTCTGGCCCTGGCATTTCATTAGCCATCCAAAGATCGGGCTACAGTACAGTGGTGCAGTACAGTGGTGCCTCGCTTAATGAGCGCACCGTTTAACGACGAATCCGCATAGCGATCTGTTTTTTCAGATCACTAATGCGATCGCATTGCAATGTTTTCAATAGCAAAACATCGCATTGCGATGATTGGTAAGTGTTTCGCTTACCAATCTTCGCATTGCAATGTTTTTTTTTAAACAGCTGATCGGCGGTTCCAAAATAGCCGCAGGACGCCCAAAATGGCCGCCGCAACCATTTTCGCGCCCTGCCCTCGCTTACCGATGGCGCAAAAATGGTGGCGCTATGGAGGAACTTCGCTGAACGTTTAGTTTGGGGCCGCATAGGAACGCATTAAACTTCGTTTTTTGATCCATTTAGCGATGTTTTTGCATAGCGACGATTAATCCGGAACGGATTAACGTTGCTATGCGGGGCACCACTGTATCTTGAGAATTTGTTGGATGGAGAAAGTGCATACTAAAGCGAAGGAAGAAAAGACCGAGAAATCAGAAATTACAGAAAGCTAGAATGCAGTGGAAGACAGGAGGGCCTGGCATGCTCTGGTCCATGGGGCCACAAAGAGGAGTCGGACACGACTTAATGACCAAACAACAACAACAACAACAAGAATGCTTCAGTGACATATTGAGCAGAAAGAAGAAGCAGTCCATTTGAATGACTGTTTCATTTAGCAAATGAAAATTTAGTCCTTGAACTCTGGTAATAGCATGGTGGCCGAAGCCAGATGCTAATTGCCAACTGGAATTCCAGGACAACCAATGTTGTTTCTCATATGATAATTCTTAAGTTGCACTGAATTTGTATACAAACATATGATCCATTTTGTTTCTTGTGTCAGTAAGCATGAACACTTTCTTCTTTGCAGCTGAGAAATACCGTTTGGCAATGAAATGATTCCAAGATGCAGAGGAGGGGAGAAAATGGAATCCTGTCCTAGAGAAACGGTGGAAAACTAAACAAGGGCTGCAGAAAGAGGAAAGGAAGGAAGAATGTCTAAATGCTATCAAGACTGAGCAAAAGATCTTGCAAGGTGGAACATGAACATTTTGGAGGCCAGGAAGAGACACCAGGGAGTGAGTATTTTTCTTGCAGATAAGAAGCTTGACTATTTCCTTGCCATTTCCAAAGAGAGATAGGGCCTCCGTAGTAGCTCCTCTGGAAATTTAGATGTATTTCTTTCATTAGCTGTAGGCCTGTATTTGTCATGTATTTTTCCTTTGCTTTTCCTTTGAGGAGTTAAAGGCGTGTGCCTATTCTGATGATAACCCTGTGATCCAGGTTAGACTTAAAGAATGCTTTGGGGTGAAGAACTACTGGTGAGTTTTAAAAGCAGTCTGGAAAAATTTGGAGTGTGGGCCTCCTGAATCCCAGCCTGGTTACTATTCCACTCCATTTCTCTGTGAGTTGAATATCTCACAGTGAGAAGGCAGTCAGTTATTGGATCTCATATTTGATCTAGTTCAGTAGTCCCCAAATGTTCTTGGATTACAACTCCCAGAGAGCCTGGCCAGAACAGCTAGCGGTGAAGGCTTCTGGGAGTTTTAGTCCAAGAACATCTGGGGACTCAAGGTTGGGAACCACTGTTCTAGTTCTTGAGGCCAGACATAGTAGATCTGGGTCCCATCATCCAACCAGGAATTCTGAAAGTCTGGAACCTAAATTGCTGCATTATTGACCCGATAGCTCTCCTTACCCATTTTGGGGCAAAGCTGTGCTAGAACCTTCACCCCATCCGTACTGCTCTTCTGATGTTAAGACTCATCCTTTGTGTGAAGATTGAACGGGTGTCTTTTACAAGGGGCAACGTTTGAAAAGGAGAATCCACACACCTGTGGTCTGAAGCAATATGATTTGCTTCCAGTTGGATTGCACAAGGTTGCTTGTCATGTCCAACAAAGGTGTGGTCCTCCAGGTGTTGTTGGACTACAACTCCCATAAGGCATAGCTGACAAGGCCAGTGGGCGGGGGGGGGGAGGAATTCAACAGCATTGGGAGGCTCACACATTCCCTATCTGTATTTCACAGTAAATCTAATGGACCATTTGCTTTAC
The DNA here is from genome assembly GCF_051106095.1 of Pogona vitticeps. Lineage (NCBI taxonomy): Eukaryota > Metazoa > Chordata > Lepidosauria > Squamata > Agamidae > Pogona > Pogona vitticeps. The sequence continues at coordinate 228,521,544 of NC_135786.1, forward strand.
CTTCACTCTCTGAATAGCTGCAGAACTTGGCATTTGTGACACAGGGCTTTGTGACTTGGTAAAAAGCAGCATCGCTGGGTGTGTGTGGCTTTGCCCTACGTGACTTAACATACAGCTGTGTTGTATCTGCAGTTCTCCATAGCCTCCGTTAGCTGTTGAAGATCAGGTTGCCCGTGATCCCAAAGCATTTTGCACTGCAAAGTCCTCCCTGTTGTGAAGCTTAAAGTGCAGCCATGTAGCTCAAAGGTTAATGGGTTCACATGTTGTCCATCAAAGAAACAGCCCGTCATGGCAGATCATAGCAAATGGTTCTGTGCTGAAGCCATTGAGCAGTTAATAGCTTTTGGTGTCTGTAAGGAAGTACAGTAAGTGCTTTCTGTATGGACTGAGGCTACTGGGCAGATGGAGCACAGTAGAAAACTCAACTACTTTGGTATGGAGGGGAAGAGATCAAAATAGAACAACTCCAGCTATCTGTGCAGGTTTTCTGATGACTGCAGATACTCCTTCTCTGCTTCCTTTTTACCTGCATGTTAGATACAGGATCAAAATGTGGAAGAAAATACATATTTCTTGATCAATACTCTCTCTCTCTCTCTCTCTCTCTCTCTCTCTCTCTCTCTCTCTCTCTGTGTGTGTGTGTGTGTGTGTGTGTGTGTGTGTGTGTAAAATTCAGCCAGCATCATTACTACATGCCTTGGGTTGAATTCCTTTAAACGTTTGTCCTAATCAATTTTGATTTTTGTTCAGCAGCATCTGATGGATAACATTTGCCCTCTTGTGTTAATATGAACACATCTACAGTCGTTGTTTTACTATGTTGTGAACCACCCAGAGTGGCCTTGGTAGCCAGATGGGTAGTATAGAAATTGAATGAATGAATTTCAGCAAATACACAGAGGCAGTGCTCTGGAATTTCCTATACTATTTCTGTCATTCCAGACAGGGTGGGTTATAAACTGCTGGATAGCTCAGTGGTTTAGGTATCTGACTGCAGAGCCAGAGGTTGGGAGTTCAATTCCCCACTGTGCCTTCTTGATAGGGGCTGGACTTGATGATCCATAGGGTCCCTTCCAGCTCTGCAGTTCTAAGATGATGATGAAGGTGTGTTATTCTTCAGCAGTAATCAGTTCTAGTGTCCCTACCAGCTGGAGAAGAGGGGGCGGGGTAAATAGATGTGTTAACGACAGAGGGGGAGTAGTGAACCAATATTCTAGATTTCTCTGTTCAGCCTATACAGCTAGGAAAACTCAGTCTAAATAGAATGATTTTGGTAAAATGAACCTTGTTTTCAAAATGTGCCTCTTTAGATTGTTTTGGCTTGTTGGCTTGATCTAGCAGGGATCTTTTTTATGTTCTTAATATTTCAGTTGACTGGTTGGGAGCAGGGACAACAGGGAAAGGGAAATAGACATTTAAAGTGTGACTTGATTCCATGGGGCCACCTAAGTTTTGTTGCCACTCAAGGTAGGAAGCGAGAAGAAATGGACCAGGCAATAGTAGCAGGTGAGACGTCTAGCAATGGCACCATCACCTGATACTACCCGAAAATTTCTCAGGTTACCTCTCTTATAGAGGCCTCGGGATCAAACCTTCCTGTGTTAGTGGAGGAGGAGAGAAACTGCTGCTCCTCGCGATGGGGTAGCCTTCTCCTAGAAATCCAACTTTGTGATGGCATGCAATACTGGTCCAGTAGAATGCTTGGCTCCTCTGCCCCACCATTGCCTCTTGGAAATTGCCTTCAGGTTGTTTTTCAACTCTCCGGAGGAGGTTTCTGGGGTGCATCAGGAGAAAAAGAGACTTCCACCTCCTGATCCCACTGGCAGAAGCAGATTTATCAGTGGAGTTACTCCTGCTGACCTTGGCCAGCATTCCTTTCGTGGGAGAGGTGACCTACCAGATGGGCGGGATATAAATCAAATAAATAAAATAAAATAAATAAATAATAAATTAAGGAAACCACAGTTCTATGGAACCATCTTCGTAAAACCTGAATAAAACATACTTTGCTCATTTACTTGCCGACTTTCCGTTTTTCTGCTGATGCAAACAGTGCAGTTAGATTGTAGGTATAATCGGATGTATCAATAAACCGTGACCTTTGCTTTTGTGGAGAGGGAACTGTTCAAGATATGGTTTGTTGTGTGCTGTATATAAGACACCCACTGCTAGCACCAGGAAAGCAGTTTATTATGAAATTGTAGATCGTTGTCTGATACCGAGAAGATTTGCCACTTCCTTACTGATTAGACTAAGCCCATCAGTTGCAGAACCAGATGCTTTGTGAAAAAGACTGGGAGTGTTTTTTTTTTCTTTCATGCAAACCCTTTCTGAGGAGGGTTTCTGTGGGGTGTTGTCAGAACTTGGAAGTGTTAACAAGCCTTTTTGGGCAAAAACTCCCACAGCTTCTGGCTGCATAATGACAAGCCATGAAAGGACTAAAGCAGCTTTTTGTAACGCCACTGTGGCAGAACAACTGAGGGATGAACTTAAATGGGTCAGTTTCTAGTGTCCGCTGTGCCATGAAATGGGTAACCTTAGGCCTGACTGTCTATCTTTCAGTCTGACTACCTCACGGGGTTGTTGGGATGATGGAAGAGAACCTTGGAGAAGAAAAAGGACATAAGCATCTTTGAAATTTAAGTGATAAATATCAGTGGTGGATAATCTTTGACTTTCCAGGTGTTTTACCCGACTGTTCCTGTCAGCTCTTCTCTCCGGCATGACCAGCGGTAAAAGATTGCGGGAATTGTGATCTAATACAGCCATTCTCAACGGAGGCCATATGGCCACATTGGGGGGGGGGAGCTGGCACATTTGAAGGGGGTGACAGACTGGAAGCAGTTCTTCACACACCACCTTATAAAACTTAATACATTCTCAATTCAGCCAGTATTTCTGTCATACAGTGGTGCCTCACTTGACGATGTTAATTCATTCCAGCGAAATCGCTGTAGAGCGAAAATGTCGTCAAACGAAATAAAAAAAACCATTGAAACTCACTGAAAACCATTCAATGCGTTCCAATGGGCTGAATACCTGCTCGTCCAGCAAAGATCCTCCACACGGCAGCCATTTTTGGTGCCTGTAAAGTGAGGAATCCATCCTAGAAAACAGCGGGGGGCCATTTTCTTCAGCTGGTGGCCATTTTTAAACCCAACGATCAGCCTGGGTTTGGTAAAGCGAAAATCAGTTCCCGAAGCAGGGAACCGATCATCGCACAGTGAAAAAACCCCATTTAAAATATTGTTTTGTGATCGCAAAAGCAATTGAAAAAAGTCAACGTAATGCAGATTCGTCGTAGAGCGGGGTAATCGTCCAGCGGGGCACGACTGTACTGTGTTTGTGGCCATGACCAAAAAAAGATTGAGAATGACTGGTGTAAAATACCTGGAGGTTGTCCTATCCTCCTCTCCCTCCCGTTATATCGATTTGTGCTGATGCTTTATTATGGCTTCATATTTCTATGTCCTCTAGATCAGTGGTCCCCAACCTTGGGCCTTCAGATGTTCTTGGACTTCAACTCCCAGAAACCCCGGCCAGCAGAGGTGGTGGTGAAGGCTTCTGGGAGTTGTAGTCCAAGAACATCTGGAAGCCCAAGGTTGCGGACCACTGCCCTAGATTATTCTGTATTTGATCGAGTTGAGCTTCCATCACAGAAAGCTTGGAAGCTGGGGCTTTACTTTAGGAGAGTTCTGTGTTTTTTAAAAAAATAACATTGACAAGGATTAGGGAGCAGGGTAGTAGAGCTTATTTTGGGTGGGAAGAATGAAAAATATTCTCGGTTAATAGGGTTTCAGAAGAAAACAAATGAGCCCTTCAAGATAATTGAGGCACAACTCCCAGCTGAAACTCTCAGTGATTCTAATTAGGGTAGAGAATAAAGATCCTGTTGGGGGGGGGGAGCTATGGAGGGGAAGCACTGATAAAATGCTGTTATTTCCATCAGCACTGGGTTTGATCAGTTGCTTTCAATGGCATGTTTAGTCCAGATTCTCCCTAGACTTCAGTATTATAGAAAATAGTGTTCGGAAAGTTCCATGGTGGTAGTGGAAGTTTTTGCGAGGGCTGATTATTATCAATAATTTTGAACGAAGTCAGTTCGTTTCTATTTTGGTGATACATAACCCAGGGCAACTTAATGTTTTAAACATGGAGTATGTGTGCGCACATGCGCACCCGTCTGTGTTAATGCCAAATTGCCCTTCATAAAAGGTTTTGCAGTTATCACATATGGGAAACATCTACCAAGATGGAAAACATTATTAGAGTTTTATGTAAGCTGTTATTTTGCTGGGTTTTCCCCACCTCAAGCACAGAATTGGGCATCTGACGCAGAGTTTAACCTGCAGATAATTTCATTCTTCTCGGTTTTGACAGTCAAATCATGTTTCTAGCTCTCAGGATGGAGGGGAAAGCTTAGGAACTGTGTGGGCAGTATCAGCCAAAAGGTACAAAATCAGCAGAGGTCAGGCATGAAAGGTTTCCTGGGGTGACACACTTGAGCTTTAGTTTTTAAGGCCTGCAGAGCGCTTAATTTATTCTAACCCTTCCTAGTCTGGGACTGCTTCAGGGTAGGAGATTTGCTGAAATGGCTTCGAGAACCCCCTTGCTTTCTCATTTGTGTGCTTTTTCCCAATGTGACCGGTTGCGTCCAAGACCAGAGTATAATTTGGCGGTCACGGTTACATCAGATTGGTGCATACCCCACCACCACCCTACCACTTGCTATCTTTCCTCCTCTGGCCCCCACGTTCTCTTAGCACTAGGAAATAAATTACCTTGCTTGTTGGCTGCTGCTCAGGCTTTCCTGCAGCTTGCCATATGTCTCAGCCTGACAGAGATCCTTATCTGACGGGGCTAAAATTACTCACTACGGGATGACATTTCTTATCAAGGGCTTCGCTGAATCAGAAGGAGGTGAGGGGGTTGTGTGTGAGGGATGGAGGGCAAGGTGGGTGCCCATTTCTGGGGGATTTCGATTGCCATCAGGTCCTTGTGGGGACCCTCTTGGACAACCTCTTACAAAGCCTGGCTGAAACTCTTCCCTCCTCTGCAGGAGAAGGGGGGAAAAAGACAATGCAGGGAGGTTATGACAGGATTTTGAGTTGGGTAGCTCAGGTTCCAACATGACTTTGACCCAACTCCGGGAGGCAGTGGAAGACAGGAGGGCCTGGCGTGCTCTGGTCCGTGGGGTCACGAAGAGTCGGACACGACTTAACAACTAAACAACAACAACAAAGCTCAGGTTCAAATTTTGCAGTGCCCCTGAGCTTTGTGTCTCATTGGACGGAACAAGGCTATCTCTGACATAGTAAAGGAAGAGGCCTCTTGTGGAACTCTGGATCTCCTGAAAGAACTGGGCATGTTTAGCCTTGGGAAAATAAGACCAAGGGGAGATAGGATAGCAGTTTTTTTTTTTGAATACTTGAAAAATAGTCATAGAGAGGAGGGGCAGAATCTGCTCTCCATCATCCCAGAGTGCAGGACACGTAAGAATGGGCTGAAGCGACAGGAAGCCAGGTTTCGGTTGAATATCAGGAAAAATGTCTTAACTGTTAGAGCAGCACAACAATGGAACCATTGACCTCGAGAGGTGGTGAGCGCTGCATAGCTAGAGGAATCCTAGAGAAAATTGGACCACCCTCAGTCAGATCTGCTTTGATATGGATTCCTGTACTGGGCAGGAGGGAGGGGAATGGCCTTGTAGGTCCCTTCCAACTGAATTATTCAATGATTCCCATCTGACCCAAATGTTCCACATCCTCACACGGCTGCTTCCAGTCTCTTGAGTTAGCAGAACCCCTGCACCTCTCACTCTTCAGGCTGACAGCATTTTAAGAAAAAATTCCCCTCCCTTGTCCTGTTTATTGTTCTTAATGGCTCAAAATTGTTCCCGAGCTCTGGGGAAACCCATCCTTGGAAGATGGAGACTGCTATAGATCTCCGGGGAGACAGTTCTGCCTGACAGATGAGGACTGCACAGAAGAGCAATTTACCAAAGCAGGGAAGGGGGCTTATCTTCCTCTCTTGTTTCTCCTTGTGCTGGGCCTGCCCTTTGTTTAGATCTCATTTGAAATGACAATTAGATTTGCTTGTGCGGCTCCAAAGCCTCTCCCTGTCTGATCTCTCCTGCGAAGAAAGGCAGGAGTGGTCTGTGCATGTGTAATTATTAAGTAGCTAGAATTAGAAATTGACCCCTCCCCGCATTTTACAGTAGACACAATACCTGGCTGCCTTGCTGGTATCTAGGCCTCCTGTTCAAGGTCTCGGCTGCCGTTCTCTCTTCTTCTTCCCTACCATTAAAGGTGTGCAGCTGAGCAATCCGAGTACCTTCTCCCGGAACTCCTGCTGGAAGGCTGCAAACTGAGCAAAGAAGGGAAATGTGGCACAATTTAATTGTCAGTTTTGCATAATCCATTCAGTTTCAGCAGTCATTGGGATGGGGTGCAAGAATACTACCGTGGTGCGCCTTTCCCCAGTGATGGGATACATTTTGTTCCATCCCTTCTCCAGCTTCTGAAATACTCCCCGAGGTATAGATTTGCAGCCAACAAAGACCTAGAAACTTGTTCTCTTCTTCAGTGCAAGCTGTCAGGTTTAGGGATCTGTATTCAACTCCCACATTTGCATGCTCTCAGATTTGCAAGGTGTGATAGTGATAATCCAGCAGCAGGTTTTGGCTATTAAAGGCTCCCTCTCTCCCATATCCCAAATCCTGAGGCTCCCAAAGGCTTCTCCAGGGCAAAAGAGTGACCTAGGCAGCGTCCAAACCTGAAAAGGGGACACTAAATTAATTTTAATTGATTAAAATGTTAAATTTTAATATTTGCCAAATAATTATGTCATCTTACTTGCATGACATAAAGTTGAGCAAGAGGGTTTTAGCCCGTGTCTGCTCATATCTGGAGGTCACAGGTTCCTTGCTTTGAGATACAGTGGGGTCTCTACTTAAGAACTTAATCCGTATTGGAAGATGGTTCTCAAGTTGAAAAGTTCTTATGTTGAATCTGCATTTCCCATAGGAATGCATTGAAAACCATTTAATCCGTATCTGCTCTTTTCCGTCCGTAGAAACTACAGTGGAACCTCTACTTAAGAACTTAATCGGTTTTGGAATGGTGTTCTTAAGTTGAAACGTTCTTAAGTTGAAGCAAAATTTCCCATAGGAATGGACTGAAAACCAATTAATCCGTTCTGGCTGTTTTTTTTGTTATGTAGAGGTGCGTTCGTACATTGAAGCATTAGTTCCCATAGGAACTAATGCAAAGCTGGTTAATACGTACTCTACCACTAGGGGGAGAATTTTTTTTAACCTAAGATGACCTAAGGTTAAAAAAAGAGCAGGAAAGGTTTTTTTTCCTGTTCTTATCTTGCATTTCTGTTCTCAAGTAGAAGCAAAATTTAGCAAATGGAGCTGTTCTTAAGTTGGATTGTTCTTAAGTAGGGACGTTCTTAAGTAGGGACCCCACTGTATTTGTTCACAGAAGCCCAGGTAGGAAATAGGTTCCTTACACTCACATTCTGTCTTTCCTGTAATGATCATATACAAGGGGGTATACATGTCGCTTCTTCCCTCTATTTTATCCTCACAACAATCTGTGAGGTAGGTCAACTGACAAGAGTGTGGCTAACGCCATGTGAGTTACTTGGCCCCACAGGGTTTTGAACCTAGTTCTTCTGAATTCTAGTCTGTACTCAAAAAGTACTACACCTACACTCTTAACTTCTAGTGCCACGATTCTACTCTTAACAGTACTCTAGCTAGTACTCCTACTAAGTCTTCACAGGCTTGTGCATATATGGACAACACTAACCAGATTTGTGATACCCTGAGCTCTGCCGAAGCATAAACACCTTTTATTTTTTGATGAGGGAGAGATGCACCTTGGTGGGAGCAAACCAAAACAGTTCCTTAAGAACTCAGTGGCCTGGCTTGTTCAGCATCATGGGTGTGTCCACAGTACAGTGGTGCCCCACTAGACGATGTTAATTCGTTCCATTGAAATCGCTGTTTAGTGAAAACATAGTCTAGCGAGAAGCCTTTCTCCACTGGAATGCATTGAAACCCGTTTAATGTGTTCCACTGGGGAAAATACCTCGTTGTCCTGCGAAGATCACCCATAGGGAAGTCACTTTGCGAACCACTGATCAGCTGTTCTAAATCACTGTCTTGCAAAAAACGGGCCCGAAAACACCCGTTTTGCGGAGATCGCTCCTAGGGAAGCCATTTTGCGAACTGCCAATCAGCTGTTCTAAATCGTCGTCTTGCGAAAAAACGTCCAGCAAAATTCCCCCATAGGAATCACTGTTTTGCGACGCAAAATGGCGGTCGCAAAACGTCATCATGCGGATTTGGCGTTCTGAGGGGTAATCGTTTTGCGAGTACCACTGTACATGGTTTTACCAGTGTGATGCTACCCTCAACTGTTGCAGCTCCATCCTTTGTAATCCTGGGATTTGTAGTTGGACAATGATGATAAGGATCGTCATCATCATATGCCGTCAAGTCTATTCTTACTTGTGGCGACCCTTTTCAGGGTTTTCCAAGTAGAGAATACTCAGAAGTGGGTTACCCTTCCCTTCTTCTGGAACAGTGCAGCTTGCCCAAGGTCACACAGGCTGACTCTACTCAGAGGAGGCGCAATGAGAAATTGACCTCCCACCTCTGGCTCTGCAGTCAACATCGCTAAATCACTGGGCTATCCAGCCAGCATTCAGCTATCCAGCCAATACAGTATTTGCAATTTGGTAAGGTTGGTTGAAATTTTCTGCATTAGATAACTCTAATGCCCTCCCCTGAACTACAGAAGACAAATTATCCTGTCGGGACTACAGATCCGAAGATTGTATAACGCAGAGCCAGGGCTTTTAAAGGAAGAGTATTTTTGTGGTTTGCTTGTTAGCGTTAAAGATGAGATCACAAGTAAGTGTGTGTGTGTGTGTGTGTGTATTTAGTAGAAATGATAAAAGTGTCACAGAAGTGATAAATCATCAAAGGAGTAAATGAGTCAGACTTCCTTTTTTGTAGGCCTTTTTTCTCTTGCTGTGTTAACTCATGTGTCGTGTGCAGCGTAGGTCTTACATGGCCACGTCAGGATTTCCCAGGAGTGGAGAGTGTGACCCAATTCCGGGTGAAGGGGACACAGACAATCTGGTATGTGGGTGCATATAAATAAGGTGCGGAAAATTGCAGCAATTTGACCTTCCCATGGCCCCACCAAGCCAGCAGGAAAAAAAAAGAAAACTGTGCAACGGAAATGAGAAGCAGGAGTGCCTAAGTAGACTCCACCAGTCAAGATAGAGTGTGGGGAGTTTTGGTGGCTGTTTTATATGATTTTGGCAAGTCAACACAGATACGGAATTTGTTGGGCTTTTTGCACTCTTGAAGGTGTTCGGGGGGGGGGGGAGAAACACCATCGGCATCCTGTTACCCTTCTGTGGTTCTAACTCAATGGTTCCCTTGCTTCTAGTTGTGAAACACTTTTATAAAAAAAACTACAGTAAAGGAAGTATCGAAAAGGTCTATCAGGAGAGGAGGTAGCTTGCCAATAAGACACATGCTTTACTTATAAAAAGGATTGGGCTCAATTTTGGTATTTCCTGTTTGTTAAATAAAAAGTACGGGGTAGTAGCAGAGTTTTTTTTTTTTAAATGATTTTGGGGGGACTGCAAGGCCTTGGAACCCCCCAGCCAGTTCTTGAGTGTGGGATTCTGAGAGTTATAATCTAAGGAAGTAGCTTTTCCAAACCCTGTAATTCGGTCCATCTGCATCCCTGTCCTATGGGTACCACTGTGTCCTCGTCAGAGAGCCAGCTCACTTCGCCCAAAGCTACCTTTCTATTTCCCGGCTCTTTGATCAGCCTCTGCTCTTCCTGCAACTGTGAACACACAGAGCGTGGAAACTGTGCAGAAAAGGTGGCAAGATGGGGTGAGGGGGAGAGGAATCTGCCCAAACAATGGAAATAGAGAAATGGTACTAAATTTTATCTCTTAGAAGCAAGAGAACCAGTAAAACCTACTTTCTCTGCGTAGTTATCTCCATTATCAGATTTGCATTTCTGGTATGGTTTATTATGCTTTCGTGATGCAGAATAATGCGAGGTCTGTGGGTTGTTTTTTTTTAAAGGTTTTGTATTTGTTCCCTTAGGCGCCTTTGACATGGTGATCACACAACCTAGCGGTGGATGGTTGTCTTGGAGTCCTCAGGAAGGAGAACTCAAAGGCAATCATCCTTAAGCAATCTGTCTCTGGTGGGGGGATGATGGGAAATGTAATCCGCCACATCTGAAGTGCATCAGGCCAGAGGATGTTGGTTGGAAGTTAGATTTCGCAGGCCGGCTTTAGAACAAAAGATCTTCCTTGAATGGAACTTTTCTGCAAAGTTTCGTTCCTTCAGAGTTTTCTGGATGTTCTGATGGTGCTGGCCACAATCCTCAATTAGGTGTGGAGACTTCCTCCTAATAATCTGCCAGGAAGCATATTAAAACGTGAGGTCTCAGGAAAGTGTTTATTAATGTCAGCAGAGAAATAAATGCATACACACACCCTAAGGTGTAGGCATAGAAGTCCAAAGTTACAGAATGCACAGGATGGCTTTTATAGATGGTTATGTAAAGCCCCATAAATAAGGTTGCTTTAATACACTGCTGCATTCTAACACATATGTTAGAAGCTGCAGTGAAAGAGGAATCTCCTCAGTGGGGTGGGCAGTGTGTAGCCCAGTAGTTGGACTGCAGCTCCTCATCAGTCCTAGGTCGCCTAGTCAAAGGTGATGAATGTTGGGAGTTGCAGACACCAACAGTAGCTGGAAGGTTACAGGTGACACACCCCATTTGGAATAAGCCTCACTTGAATTTGCTGTCCAAGTGCTTCAAGATCTGCTTTTTTTAATACTAATCGTATGCCGTCAAGTCAATTCTGACTCTAGAGTGACCCTTCTCAGCATTTTCCAGGCAGAGAGTGCTCAGAGGTGGTTTGCCGTTCCCTTCTTTTGGGGGCGCCCTGGGACTGTGCAGCTTGCCCAAGGCCACCTAGGCTGGCTCTACTTGCTGGAGGCACAGAGGGGAATTGAACTTTCAATCTCTGGCTCCATAGCGAGATAACTAAACCAGCTATCCATCCAGCTCCCTTTTTTTAAAGGTGAGAAATGATTTTGAAAGTTCATAAACCTCTTGATGATTTGGAACATTCATCTAATGAGGACTGTAGGCGTCTTCAGTTGAACTTCATACAACCAATGAGGGGTGAACTTGCCAGAATGGACCCCAACTAGTAATGCAGCCAAGACCCTAAACCTATTTCCCCTCCCCAAGATTATATGTTCCCTCTCTCTCTCTCTTAAGTCTCTTAGAACAGGGGTTCCCAACCCCCGGTCTACGAGACAGCAGTGGTCCACAGCCTAGGCAGGATCGGGCCGCGGACACAGATCTCCTGCCCCCCACGTGAGTGTGATATGCCTCCCTGCAAGAGTGACCCCCACACACAAGCGCGACACGCCCCTTGCATGAGCGTGCCACCACCACCCCACGCGACCACGACACACACACACCCGCAACCGGTCCATGGTTGGGAAAAGGTTGGGGATGTGACAAACCCAGACCTACTGGGATCTGCCACACGTTAACTAAGCTGCCACCAACCATTCCCTACAAGAAGTCACACAGACCAGGGATGGATTTTTAAACAAATAAAGAACAAGGTTTATTTAAAACAACACACAGGGAAAATAAAATGATCAGGTGAATAAGATATAGTAACGTGGCTTAGTTTCACTCATACATACACACAGTTTGGTTCACACAGAACCCTTAACTTGAAGCACAGACCCTGAACCTATCAGTTCTGGCTGACCAACAGACACCTGAACCTATCAGGTTGGTACTCTGACACACAGTAGTACCCTGTCTGACACACAGACTCCCACACCAGCTTCTTCTTCCCAGCTGCTGCTTCGTCACATCCCAGCGTCTCCTAACTTCTCCACACACGCATCACATATATATACAGTACAGCCCCTCCTCCTGATGTCCCGCCTTCCACTCCCCATAGGATGGAACTTTCCCTCCAAACCCATGACAGACAGGTAACATCAGTGCTGTATGTAACACCTCCCCTCTTTATAAGTTGTTTTGTAGGGGGAAAGCTAAGGTGCTTTTTCCCAAAAAACAACCTGGATAAAACACACAACAACAGTTATACATACCATATCATACTTACTTATACTTACATTCTAAGTTAACCATAGCAATTAGGCATTTAAACATTTACCATATACATTACATCAATTTACCTTTATTCATACAAACCAAGTTCAAAAAACAGGTACATTTAACTTTTTGTCATCCATATATATACATAGTCCATGTTTCTTTCGCCGTCTTCATTCTTCAGGTCTTCTTGACAAGGCGTCAGCAACACAGTCCACTGACCCTCTGACCACCTTCACTTCAAAGTCATAGTCCTGTAGGTTTAAAGCCCACCTCATAAGTTTGCTATTGTGGGTTTTCATTGTCTTTAACCATTGCAGTGGTGAATGGTCAGTGCACAGAACAAAATGTCTTCCCCAGATGTAAGGCTTGGCCTTCTGGATCGCGTAGACTATGGCCAAACACTCCTTCTCCACGGTTGCCAAATGTCTCTCACCTTTTTGAAGTTTCCTACTCAGGTAGGACACTGGATGCTGGTCACCATTCTCATCCTCCTGGCACAGAACTGCTCCTACCCCGCTGTTAGACGCATCGGTGTAGATGATGAACTCCCGGTCGAAGTCTGGAGCACGCAGCACTGGATACTGGACGAGCGCCTCCTTCAACCTCTGGAACGCCGCCTCACAGTCGCTGGTCCACGGGATGCGGTCATCAGCCTTCTTCCTCGTCAGATCGGTCAGCGGAGCCGCAATCTCGCTAAACCTCGGGATGAACTTTCTGTAGTAGCCCACCAACCCAAGAAATGATTTGACTTTTTTCTTGGTGTTGGGTCTGGGCCAATCACGAACAGCTTCTATTTTGGCCTCCAGGGGTTTTATCACTCCTCCCCCTACCATGTGACCCAAGCACTTTACTTCTGGGCTACCCAGCTGCAGTTTGTTTTCTTTGCAGAGCCTAGGCCAAAGCACTCCCTCCCCTGGGTTAAAGTGCCTCTCCCCGGCTTTCTGGTCATCCCAAACTTTCTTTCTGACCTTTTGAGCTTGCAGGGTCTCTGCTGCTAGCTCTAGGTTTCTCTTTAGGTCCTTCCTTAAAGAGTCTATATATGTCACAACGTCTTGTGGGTCATCCTGGGTGATCTGCTCCCAATCTTGTTTGATCAAATCAAGGGGCCCTTTCACCCTTCTCCCAAACAAAAGTTCAAACGGACTGAACCCGGTACTGGCTTGTGGCACTGATCGATAAGCAAACAAAAGGGATTGCAGCTTCTGGTCCCAATTGTTTGGATTCTCTGCCAAGTACGCCCTAATCACGCGCATTAGAGTCCCATTGAACTTCTCAGTTAACCCATTACTTTCAGGGTGATAGGCAGTGGTTTCCTTGTGCTTAATTCCACAGATTTGCCATAAGCGTTTCATGAGCTTCGATGTAAACGATGTGCCCAAATCTGTGATTATTTCTGAGGCAAATCCCATCCTGGACATATACCCCACCAAGGCATCTGCCACTGTGTTAATTTCAATGTTAGTCAAGGGTATGGCTTCAGGGTACCTCGTGGCATGGTCCACAATGGTGAGAATGAACCTGTTCCCCCTCTTTGTGGCCTTGGGCAAAGGTCCCACAATATCCACCCCTATGCATTTGAACGGAGTGTCAATCACAGGCAAAGGGCACAACTTTGCTTTGGTCCTGTCGCGGCTATTCCCCTGCCTTTGACACACATCACATTGTTTACAGAACTCCCTGATCTGCTTCCCTATGTCAGGCCAGTAAAAATTCTGTGTGATTCTCTGCTGTGTTTTGTTCACCCCTAAGTGCGCAGCAAACATGTCAGAGTGCCCCCTTTGTAAGATCATGGGGCGATACTTTTCAGGTACCACTAGCTGACTTCGGATCCCATCTCCCCCTTTTGAGATATTCCTCAGGGTCTCTCTATACAAAATTCCCTTTTTCTCTAGAAATCTCACTGGGGTTTCAGGTGTTAGCTGGGCGTCAGTCACCTGTTCAAAACACTTTTGGAGAGTGGCGTCTGCCTTTTGCTCTTGGCCAAATCTGCTGTCTGTGGTTAAGGTTTCCACCACAGCTTCTGAACTCCCCCCACCTGCTTCCGTCTCTGGCTCATCATTACCCCCCTGAACTGTCCCCGTGGTGGCTTGTGAACGTGTAATCACCAGCACCCGTTTCACATGTTCAGCCAGGTCATTTCCCACGAGCACGGCTGCTGGCAGAGTCGATGAAATCGCTAGCCGCCAAACTCCCCTCCAGCCTTGAAAGTTGACAGGTACCTCCACGATTGGCAGTGAGATTACCTGCCCCTCAATCCCTGCCACCTTCATGCTCTCATTTGGGATTACATACTCCCTAGGAATAATATCTGGATGGCACAGGGTCACCTGGGAACAAGTGTCCCGCAGCCCCCTATACTGATGGTCAAGTATTCCTACGTCCACCCCTGCTGTCTCAAACACCTGAGAATCTGTTCTCACCAGCAGGCAGCGCCTGACCTCTACAAGAGGACCATTTTCCTCAGCCTGATCAGCAGATGTCACTGTTCCAGATTGAGTCGCCATGGCAGCAGGCTCCCTCAGTGACAATGAGCCTTGCTCTTTCTGGACACAGAACACAGCTTTTGGCTTGGTCCCACTCGAATCCTGAGGCACAATTCCTTTTATCTGCTTCCATTTCTCACACCCTGAGATTAGATGGCCCTTTCCCTGACAGAAATAACATTTTCTGCTGTACTTGGAGTCTTTCTCATCTGGTTTTGGTTTTCCCTCCAAAATCTGGTTCCTGGACTGGCTCTGCCCAGAAGTTTTATCAACAAAATGGCTGCCCATTTTTGGCAGGCTCTGAACTAACCCTTTGGAGTACTTAGGGTCCCATGTTTCCCTCATGTTTTCTTCAGAATAATTCAGGTTTTGACGTTGTGCCTTAACCTGTGTGCCTTCTTTTGGTTTCTTTTCCAGCTCCTTTTGCTTAGCCTCAAACTCAACCCTGATCTGTAAAATTTCTTCCTCAGCCCTAGCTTTTATCTCTTTTACTTTTTCTTCAGTCTTATCTCTGATTTCTTTTAATTTAATGTCTTTTTGCTGATTATATTTTTCAAGATCTTGCTCACTTTGTCTGGCCTGAGCCTCATACTTTTCTCTTTCTGCAATTTCTTCAACTGATAAATTGTTGTTTCTCTTATTGAGGAATGTTAATTCTAATTGTGCCATTCTAATTCTGTGTTTCAGTTCCATCTCTTCTATCCTCATGGCCATTTCCCTTTTCCTGGCATCTGCCTCTGCCTGACTGATTTCAGCTCTTTCTCTGGCCTCCCTTTCCATTCTCTCTATTTCAAATTGCCTCATCCTCAGTTCATGCTGTTGGGCTATGAGCAATTTTCTGAGTTCTGGGTTCTGTTCTCCCGTGCTGTCACCCTGCACTGAGCCAAATTCTTCCTCAGAACCTTGGTCAACCTGGGGGTCTTTCACTTCACCCATTTCTGCCATTTGGCTTCGAGTCAAGGGCATAATCCCCCCTCAGAACAGGCTGCTTTAAAAAGTCAAGCCTCAAAATAAAACGACCACTTTTTTTTCTCTTTTGCCTCAGAACCAGCTTTCCCTATAGATTGCTGCTGTCCTTCAGCACTACTTGCAACTGTAGCGAGTTAGAGTCTACCCCCCTCTGCTGGGCCTCTCAGCAGACAAACTAGCTCACTGCTATTTCACAGTTTTGCCTCAGCTTTTTTCCCGCCAAAAACAGGCTGCCTCAGAGCACCCTAATCTAGTCTCCCCAGTTGGCACGTTCTTCTACTAGCGCACCTCCCCGTGAGGTACACCTAGAAGATTACCTACGCGCCTCAGATTGTCCCTGACTAGACCCCCCTTGCTCTGGGCACACTTGCCAAGGCTTTGCTGGACCACTGGACAACTGGACCAGTCGTATCCCACACGCTGGACACCAATCAATGTGACAAACCCAGACCTACTGGGATCTGCCACACGTTAACTAAGCTGCCACCAACCATTCCCTACAAGAAGTCACACAGACCAGGGATGGATTTTTAAACAAATAAAGAACAAGGTTTATTTAAAACAACACACAGGGAAAATAAAATGATCAGGTGAATAAGATATAGTAACGTGGCTTAGTTTCACTCATACATACACACAGTTTGGTTCACACAGAACCCTTAACTTGAAGCACAGACCCTGAACCTATCAGTTCTGGCTGACCAACAGACACCTGAACCTATCAGGTTGGTACTCTGACACACAGTAGTACCCTGTCTGACACACAGACTCCCACACCAGCTTCTTCTTCCCAGCTGCTGCTTCGTCACATCCCAGCGTCTCCTAACTTCTCCACACACGCATCACATATATATACAGTACAGCCCCTCCTCCTGATGTCCCGCCTTCCACTCCCCATAGGATGGAACTTTCCCTCCAAACCCATGACAGACAGGTAACATCAGTGCTGTATGTAACAGGGACCACTGTCTTACAACATCTGCTTTACAAGGTTCAGCTTAGTCTTTGCTACCTAACAGTTCGGTGTGCTTGGCAGCCAAACTGAGCGCCAGGATTAAGAAATAGTGGTCTGGGAGTGCAACTTCCGGAATCTGGTGGAATTCTAGGCGCTGTAGTCCGAAAGAACTAAAAGCTGGAAAGTTGCTAGTTTCAATTATGGTAGACCTGTTGAACCAGTGAAACGTGCAGACCACATAACTGGGTTTACTGGGTCAACTCTTATTGGGTTGAAGAGTTGAGTTTTGACGCCTGTATTTCCCTATGAAATGTATTCTTGAGCTAGTCCAGTTGGTCACAAGCAGGCAGTTAGTCCCTCAGAGAAAGCAGAGTTGAACGTAGGCCACATCCCTTTTTATGCGCTTTATTTGCTTTCCTTTGTTTTGAAAAACATTCTTGACAGTCCCGAAGATAAGTTAGTTGGCAGTTCTCAGCCCCGCCCTACCCCCAGCTTTTTTTTTTTAAATTAATCCATTTATTCTTCTGTCATTGTTTCTCCTTGCTGTCGTATATTTATCTATTTATTTTATTTCTATCCTGCCTATCTAATCAATTAAGATTACTCTAGGCGGCTAATATGAATTTTATCATCATCTGCCCTTACTATCCAAGCACTAAGACACAGGGCAGTGTGATAGCTTGTATTAAGGATAATTAATGAGATCATAGAACCACACAGACTTCCTTCTCTACAGCTTCATAGTGTGGCTTTACCCAATTTCCAGTTTTTAAAAGATAGATTTTCTAACCGTTGTGACAGTTAGGCAAAAAGAGAGAGAAAAAGCCAAATGGATCTTTATGGTTAGACTCCCACGAGCCTGTGTAAAATGGAAATATTTATCCATTTTCTTAGCCTCCTACTGTTACATAAGTCATCTCACCTAACCGGTATTCTTGGGCCTGTTTTGACAGTTCTATGAATAAATTTAAACATTTTCATAAGAATCATATGGAAATAACATTCCACACCCATCATTTGATTAGGTGAAATGAGAACAGGAACTTTTGAGTCAGTTCATTGGTCCAAGTAGGCTAGCCATGGGAAAGCTTTTCTCCTCCACTGAAGATCCTATTTCCTCGGACATCAACCATCAGGAAGCCAGAACCCTCAGTAGGTCGAGCTAAAGCCTGTTGTAGGTGGGGTCAGACCCACAATTGAGTGTGGCCATTCCTTTTCTCTGTGCCTTTTTTCCTCCCACTTGCTACCCGCAGAAGAGTTTGGTAATTGAATTGAAGAATGCCTGAGAATACAGTGGTGCCTCACTAGACAGTTACCCTGCATGACAGTTTTTTCACTAGACATTGACTTTTTGTGATCGCTATAGCCATTCGCAAAACAGTGATTCCTATGGGGGAATTTCGCTGGACAATGTTTGGTCCCTGCTTCACAAACCAATTTTCGCTAGACAACGATTTTGACACCTCCCTCTGTGCTCGCAAAACGGGTGTTTTCGGGGCCTAAGCTTCGCAGGACAGCGATTTAAACAGCTGATTGGTGGTTCGCAGAGCGGCTTTCCTATGGCCGATCTTCACTAGACAACGACGATTCTTCCCCATTGGAACACATTAAAGAGGTTTCAATGCATTCCAATGGGGAAATGCTTTTCGCTAGACGATGATTTCACTAAACAGCGATTTCAGTGGAATGGATTATCATCGTCTAGCGAGGCACCACTCTACTCCAAGAGCTGTCTTGATCAGCAAAAACATAATGAGCAACAGGGTAACTTTCCCAATATCAATCAATATTCATGTATGAGTTGAAAGTAAAAAGAGGATTACCAAACACTGTACATTCACAGATCTTCTCCACAAAGAGAAATGAGCAGTTGGAGAAGTGTAAGACCAACTCACGCAGCCTGTTGCTCATTACATCTTGGCTGATTGAAAACAGCTGCCTGCGAGATAGCATCTCTCATTAACCGAAGGCGGAAATTAATAAATGGCTGAAGACGTCAGGGTAAGGGCTGTATTTACACGTCAGCATGTAAAGGCAACCCGATTAGGAACTGCTTCATAACTTTATGGGGAAAGTCCTTTCTTTAGTGGTCTGTTGGCAGAGGCTTGCTAACCAGATGCAGAGAAGGGCCCAGACCTGCGAGCAGAAAAATATCGGCAGAGCTGAGATTTTTAAGGGCCTTAAGCTTTGCAGTTGCCGCTTCAGAATCGGTTATGTCACTTTGAATAAGGAAGTCTAAACATTATTGCACTTGGAACTAATTATGTAAATCAAAAGCATTTAAGCGTCCTTGTTGCAATGACATAATTGATCCCGAAATTCTAGCAGCAGATCTGAGGCTTTACTGTCTGAGCTCTGCCTGTACAGTACTAGTGGTTTAAGTTCTGCTGAAATTGGAGTTCTGCAGAATTTGTTGCTTTGATTTGGAATTACGCATTTGAGTGCATATTTATGTGTATCATAATTATTGTGTGTGTCTGCGTCTGTGTGCGCGTGTGTGTGTGCACTGAATACCAATTTGAAATTTTCTGATGTCTTTTAACAAATATCCCCAAGATGTTCTCGCTAGAACGAATCGGCTTGTTGAAATAAACAGAAAAATATATCATCATTATAAACAGTACAGCAACCAAAAGCAACAGTAGCCAGCACACTTTTGATAAAAGCAGGAATGGGTTTTCTCTTCGGTGAAATCAGAGGAAAAGGAGGGGGACCTGTTCCAAAATTGAACACTGCAGCTCTCAAGCCAGAATCTGAAATGGTCTGTTCTCTGTTTGCTCTTGAAGGATTCTTCATGGTGAAAGATAGAGAAAACATTGGTGGAAGCTCATATGGGAAAAAGGGATTTCCTCAAATAGCCAGTGTTCCACCCAGGTGTGCCAGGGGAGATGAAAGCTAGACCTTTTAATTGGTTTGAAAAATCAACTAATAAGACACAGTGGTGTTTCCGATGCATGTGATAACCAGACGTGATATGACCTATATGGCTTGCACCTGTTAAGAAGGGAAGCTTTCAGTTCCAAACCTGACTGGTTTTGAAAGGCAGCCTGTTGGGCATTGAACATAACATGAAATGTCTCCTATGGCAGAGGCTGTACTGATTTTGAGACCGTCAGGTTTTTTAAACCGTAATTTCAAGAATCGACCACTCTGTACTTCAACTGGTCTTTTTCCCAGCCCAGTGTGTTAAGTGTTGGTTTACTTTGTATTTGCATGTTCAAATTGTCAACCTGCGACACAGATGTATGCCATATTTTCCTGTGCACTTTTGTGGTTGGCATGGATGACATGGCATCTGTGCTTTGTTAAAAATAAGAACCTTAGTGTAGTGCCAGATGGGGAACTCATGTCCCTCCAGATGATGGGGAACTAATATTTCCATCATACCTTACCATTGGTTGATTCTTGTGGTTAAACTGCAGTACTGAAGTGAAGACTCTGCTCACAACCTGAGATTGATTGATTGATTGATTGATTGATTGATGTATTTATTTATTTATTTATTTATTTATTTATTTATTTATTTATTTATTTATTTATTTATTTATTTATTGCATTTATATGCCGCCCATCTAGACATGGTCTACTCTGGTCTACTCTGAGATGGATCTTGGGATCAGGTATCTGGCTCGAGACTGACTCAGCCTTTCATCCTCCTGAGGTCAGTAAACTAATTGACCGGCTCGGTGGTGGGTACGTGGATCCATGTGTAGCCTGCATAATTAAACTACCCAGAGAGAGCTTTAAGAACTCTGGGTCGGTATATAAACAGCACACTTTGCTTTTCAGTTTCTTAAGGGCATCTTAAGAACATCTGGAGGATCCCGTAACACCTTTCCTGACCTAATGCTTCTCCTACATTTAAGTAGCAGGGGGTGAGTTTAATGATCCACATTGACTTTGTTCTCAAAGGGGAGACAAGTTATAAACCAGAAAGTCCGAATTCAGCTCTGGCCTCTACCATAAGCTAATTGGGCCACATTCTCTCAAGACTCAGTCTTCCTGTCTGCAATATGGGGACAGAGTAACATTGGTTTATCTTATAGAAGGGGTGATAAATGTGTGGCCTTCCAGAGATTGGGCTACAGCTCAACATCTGCGAGGCTGTGCATTCATCACATCTTCATAGAAGATCATTGTGAAAATTGAAGCACTTAATGCAGGTGAAAGACCTGGAAAATCTGGAAGCTTTCATCTCATTGCCATAACTGGGTTTTTTGGTTTTACAGATACTACTACAATTATTAATGTATAAATACTGGGCATAACTGTATTGGTTGGTTTATTTCTTTAAAACCAGATATATCACTATTCACCAAATTTGTTTCCAGCATAATTAAAATATCAAAACTATAAACCAACATGATGATCAAAATAATCCATATAACAGTCTTGTACGATTTAAACCAAGGGAGCTTCACAATCCACACAGCCTGGTTACCTAGCCTTTAGCCTACCTTACCTCCTGAGCCCTGGGGAAAGAGGAATATAATTCTTCTACAACAGCTGTCACACTCCTAAATACAGAATGAGCATTCTTAGTCAAACTCTTATATCTTAAATGCCTTCAGGCTGCAAGTTCACATCAATTGTACTTTGGACATGAAAGAAAAGCAATCTCTCCAGGTAAAAATGTCAGGTTTTTTTTTCTCAGTACCGAGCCATAGCGTTTTCTTTCCTATCTGCATGTAGGGCCCAGCTAGACTATGAATGGGAAACTTGTGGTCCTCTAGAAGCTGCAACATTTTATTTATTTATTTATTTATTTATTTATTTATTTATTTAACTTATATGCCGCCCACTCTACCCAAAGGTCTCTGCGCGGCTTACAACAATTAAAATTCAATTAAAATACAATAAAAGATAAAATGATTAAAATACAATTAAAATTGCCATCAGGACCCACAGTTGATGTTATTTCAATTAAAAGCCTTCTGGAACAGGAAGGTTTTGACCTGGTGCCAAAATGCCACCAGACGAATCTCAGTCAGGAGGGCATTCCATAGTCTGGGGGCAGCTGCCGAAAAGGCCCTTTGTCTACAAGCCATCCCTCTTACCTCCTTGAGGGATGGCTCTTTCACAAGGGCCCCCTGGCTAGACCTTAACTGCCGGGTAGGCTCATATGGAAGGAGGCAGTCCTTCAGGTATCCAGAGCCCAAGCCATTTAGGGCTTTATATGTCAAAACAAGCACCTTGAATTGGTCCCGGGCAGCAACTGTTAACCAATGTAACTTAAACAGAATCAGCTTGATGTGTTCTCTAGTGCAGTGGTCCCCAACCTTGGGCCTCCAGATGTGTTTAGACTACAACTCCCAGAAGCCTTCATCACCACCAGGCCAGGATTTCTGGGAGTTGAAGTCCAAGAACATCTGGAGGCCCAAGGTTGAGGACCATTGCTCTAGCGGCCCCATCACTCACCAGCCGTGCAGCTCGATCCTGGACCAGTTGCAGTCGCCGGACCGTCTTCAAAGGCAGCCCCACGTAAAGCGCATTGCTGCTGCTGGATTATGCTAGCTGAGCCTGAAGGGAGTTGTAGTTGAACAACATTTGGAGACATGTTTCCAGGCAATGATCTGTACATGTCAGAACCCCCTCCCAATGTTAACTGAAAGCATAGACTAGTTACGATTTCATAGAATCATAGAATAATGAGGTGGGAAGGGGCTTATAAGGCCATTGAGTCCATACCTCTGCTTGATGCAGGAATACAAATCAAAGGATATCTCCAAGGGGATTGTCTTTAAGTTTCTCTTGAATGCCTCCAGTGTTGGAGCACTCACCACTTCTCGAGGTCATTTGTTCCACTGTCGTACTGCTCTAACAGTTAGGAAGTTTTACCTGATATTCAACCAAAATTAGGTTTCCTCTAACTTGAGCCCATTGTTGAATATCCTGCATCTGGGATAATCAAGAAGGGATGTGGCCCCTCCTTTGAATGACAGCCTTCCAAGCATTTGAAAAATGTAATCATGTCTCCCCTTAGACTTTTCTTTTTGGAGAGAAGAGTCAAACTACCAAACAGAAATGAAACACTTTGAAGGGAAACCAGTCCTACTGCTTTCTTTGCCATATAGTGTCTGTTGCAAAATGATCCTATCTTTTCAGTCCAAGAACCGAGGTTTACGTAAGTAAGGCCACTTATTCTTCGCAGATTTTCCTTACTCCTCTACATAACCTGATAACTGTTAATCTCTGGGCTTGATCGTAGCTTAATCTTATATAGTTTCCTAAACCCTGTTTTCTTAGACATTCTGCTTTCAGATAGGAGTCTTTCAGCGAACAAGTTGAGGGGCGGCTGTGCCTGAATTTGCAGGCATCTCAGCTCTTTTTGCCACTCCGGAAAATTGGGTTGCAAATATTTGCAAAAAAATAATTCAGAAATGCCTAGTTGGAAGGCATCATCTCCGTCTGTCGCTTCTGAACTTCTGATAAGCTGTGGATTGCACTCTGTGTGAGCAGAATGTGAGTCCAGATAGGTTTTTGGCTTGATCCAGCATAGCTCTTCCTGCATTCTTAAGAATGTTTTCATAGTTGAATCCTGTCATCATGTCAATTGCAAATCAAAGCTACCTTCACGAGGATTTCTAGGTGTAAAGTAATAAGAAATTGTTTACCAGTCCCTTTTTCTTGTGGCATTCTGGGCTCTTCAGCTTGCCCAAGGCTACACAGGTGGCGGAGCAGGTAAACTCACCAGCCAGATATGCTCAGCTTGATCTCAACTGGTTGCCTCTCCCTGGAAGCACAGGACAGATTCACACACACCCCCCTCTCGGAGCTGTACCAGCTCAGTGCTTTCATAGTAAAAGTGATTAACAACTTCTGGGCCCCAGAGTATGGGCAGAAGGAACACAGCAAATATCCACTGAGCCCATTCAGATAAAGAGCTAACCGAACTCTCTTCGGTGAGTTTAATGATCCAGGCTGACTGATCACAAAGGGGATCTGTCAGCAGATTCCATGTAAGCAGTATAATTTAAAACTGGTTCTCAACCGGTAAGAGACATATCACTTGCAGAATACAGCAATATTCTGGATGGGACACAGAGATTTCATAATGGTTGTTAGAAATTCACTCTCCCTCCATCCCAAATTATTCTGAAATTGTGACGTGCCATCTCCTATTGACCTTATTTGTAACTCAGTGCTCTCCTTAATTTTCTTGTCCCACCCATTTCTTATAAACGAGGAATATACTAATAGAAGGCCTGTTGCATATAAAACTTGAAATTGAACGCCAGTTTCTATGGTTGATGACTGTATAGAAGTCCATTGGGTGGCCTTTTCTTTCTTTCTTTCTTTCTTTCTTTCTTTCTTTCTTTCTTTCTTTCTTTCTTTCTTTCTTTCTTTCTTTCTTTCTTTCTTTCTTTCTTTCTTTCTTTCTTTCTTTCTTTCTTTCTCCTTTGATTTCTCAGTATGCATGATTAATTTGGGGCAGGAGAATAATGGATCTGGCAGCCTTTTAGGTGACGTAATACTGTAGGTCATGTAGAAATCTTACCTCCCGCATCTTCAGTGGTTGGGTGCGGGTTGTTTATGTTTTACATTGCCTTTCAAAAAGTGGTCCAGTAACTGTCAGTGAAAGCTTTTAGGAGCAAAGGAAGCAGTGCAGAAAAAATGATCCTGCCCTTTTGATGCCTTTCTTGTTTTCCCCTCCGGCATTTCGAGTGTGCAGTGGGGTTTTTGCAGGGGGAAATTGGGGTGGAAATCCAGCTTCTGCTGAGAATACCGAAGGAGGCCTGTGCGCTGTTGACTTGCTCCCCTGGGGAATGCCTTGAGGTTGCCCTCGCCTCAGTGTAACACCTGAGGTGAGATTTTGAAGAGGTCATGCTTGAAGACCATGCATCTGCAACCCACGCAGAATTTAACAGAAATTACCTCATAACAGTGAACCGAAAGGTCTGCTCTTAATGGGTGGCGAAGGAGTGAAAATGTTGTTTCAGAGTTTCCCCCCACTGTGAGTAATCAGCTAGAAGTAGCTTGAATATTTAAGATGTAGGTGGGGAAACCGTAACCCCCAGACGCCGTACGCTGCCCCATGTCCCTCGTGTGGAATTCTGTGCTTTCTGAACCCCATCTCTCCCATTTGTACAGTTTTAAAGCGCCTCGTATTCTCCTGGGAGACCAAGGAACAACTTTGCCTCATTCCCCATGGCTTGTTGTAGTTGTTTGGAAGAATAAATTGATTGGAAATGACTGACATTAATTGGAAAGCATCTCAAAAAGTGTGTGGTCTCTCACAAGGCTATAAGTAATATAATTTCTCTTTTGGTCTTCAGTTCTTCTCTCCTCAAATCAACAACCTTAAACCTCTTCCCCGACGTAGCAGTCTCCAAGCTGAGAAAGAGTTTAAGACTGTGACGGTCCTCTTTACTGACCATGATGAAACTGATGGGAGTTTTAGCAGAACACCTCTGGAGAGTACTGGGTGGAGGAAGGCTTGCAAACAACTTTAATTTGACTGACCAGCTGGCCAGGTTTTGGTCATTGGTCAAAGTCTGTGAGAGCTGAGCATTATCCAAAAAGAAGAAGATGGGTTCTGCCTTAAGTACCCCACGAATCTTCTTGGAGGTCCAGAGCGATGATGCCATTGGACTGCAATAGGCACGTGAAAGGCATAGGCTGGCCATTTGCTTTGCAACACAGGTTAATCTCTCTGTTCTCATTCTTTTCTGGGCGTGCTAGTTGCACATCTTCCAATGCACAGTCTTCTCCCATCATGTAGAGAAAGAGGTGATTCCTAGGCCAAAGCCCGGATGAGGTAATTCTGATGGACAGCATGTCCCAGAATCCCCCAGCCTGGGAGATTTGAGGAGAGGCTGGCTCTAGGAATAACTTGACCAGGCTGTGAACCACATATGAAGAAATAAGTTGCTTTGGGTCTCTGGATTGACTCTTGGCCAAGGATGGGCAACTGTGACTCTCCCTTTGTTGTTGTCACTGTTGTTGCCTACAATTCCCATTAGGCAGAGGAAATGTTGAGGGATTATGGGAATCACAGTTGAAAAAAGAAGAAACTGGGAGGGCCACATTTGCACACTAGACATGAAGATGTCAGTTTTTCAATGCCATATGAAGAATATAACTTTGAAGCAGAATTTCTCTCTGTGTAGAAAATGAGCATTGCATTCCCACAACCATGACTCTGGTGGAATGAGGAAAGGTTTCAACACTTGGGATTTTACTATTGATGCGCAAAGGTGAATCAGGCAAGATGCTCACAGAGATGTCCAAAACTGCATAGCGTGGAGAGAATGGATAGAAGGTTAACTTCCTTTGATCACAGTAGTATTAGAACCCAGGGTCATCTAGTCAAGTTGGATCTTGGAAGATTCAGGACAAATACAAGGAAGTGCTTCACTCATCCTTTGGTTGAACTGTGGGATTTGTATCCAGAGGATATAGAGTAGGGCTAGACAAATGTTATCCGTGCTTGAGTTGTATGATGGATTGCAGTCCTAGCTGCTGGGAGATGTGTTGAGACCCAGCAAGATTGCCGCCCTTAAGTATCTGGTTGGCCACTTTGTGAACAGAACTCAACTTTTGGTCAACAAGATTTTGATCTACTTTGGTTGTTCTCCTCTTCAGTCTATAACCTTTGTAACCTCTCACATGTAAATATTGTGATGCCGCTCCAGCCTCTGTTCTTCAGTTGCTTTGGTGTGTCAATAGCTACCTGAACAGCGCTTGCGCCAGGCTTGCCAGAGAGCAATAGTTTGTTGTAGAGGAAACTAGACTCATTCTTTTTCCTGAGAAGAAGGGAGGGGAGAGGGAAGTGTCTTTCTCCCTCTCCTTTTGTTACAGGTGCTGCTTTGGATTAGCTGAATAAATGACAAATTGGCTGTCTCACAGTGCTTTGTTTGTGAAAAACATGTTTGCTAGCAGAGGCCTGCAGAAAAGACACACACACACACACACACACACACACACACACACACACACACACACACACACACACACACACACACACACACACACACACACACACACACACACACACACACACACACACACACACACACACACACAAAGAAAACAAAGAAGAACCAATTAAGAGACAAAAACATGGTGGCCCCTTAAAGATTAACTTCCTAAGTTTTAACGTGAGCTTTCAAGGACAAATCCACTTCGTCAGACGTAAGAGAAAGAGCGATAACATGGTAAATATTTATATGTGGCATCATAATACAGATATCAAAATATAAAGATTGTGATTGGTTGGTTGGTAAAAAAGCGAGCTGGAGTTTAACATTCTACTGATTGTGTGTTTGATATGCAGCCATTTCACAGAAGTTTGTGATGTAAATGGTTGTCACCCCGTCCTGTCCCCTAAGTGCAGATAAAGGAAAAGCTCCATTGGTACATTACATAAATAAATTTAAAGAGGGATTATGATGACGATGATGCAAGGCCAGCGGATGTGACCCTGTAGAGCAGAGGTAGGCAGAGCCCATCTCCTCCTGGCTCCCCTGGGATTTTCCAAATTCTATAGCAGAAAGGGGAAATGAAGTCCATTACTATGCTGGAAGCTCCTGAATGGTTCATAGACACCACCACCATTTCTCATACCATTTAGCACCCCAAGTACCCATATTTCAAAAAAGGTAGTGGGTTTAGGGCCATTTCCAGTTCTGTTATAGGGACATGGTGGCGCTGCGGGCTAAACCACAGAAGCCTCTGTGCTGCAGGGTCAGAAGACCAGCAGTCGTAAGATCGAATCTATGCGACGGAGTGAGCGCCCTTCGCTTGTCCCAGCTCCCGCCAACCTAGCGGTTTGAAAGCATGCAAATGCAAGTAGATAAATAGGGACCACCTCGGTGGGAAGGTGACAGCATTCCGTGTCTAAGTCGCACTGGCCACGTGACCACGGAAGATTGTCTTCGGACAAAACGCTGGCTCTATGGCTTGGAAACGGGGATGAGCACCGCCCCCTAGAGTCAAACACGACCAGACAAAAAAATTGTCAAGGGGAACCTTTACCTTTATCTTTACCAGCTCTGTTAACCCCCTCCCCCACTAACACACACTATGCATGGTTTATGCATCTCCCGAGGGATTCCAGGGATAGAATATTGGCCCTGAGACCTGCCAGGTTTGACCCTACACGCCACACACGCACCTCATACAGAAGAACCCTCCTGCAGTCTTTTCTGATAGTGTCCTTGACAGTAATATTGCTTCTTTTCTGTTGCTTTTAACAGGTCTACTGGATAAAATGGAACAAGAAGAGCAGCCCCCATATTAGATAAGTATTATAAATGACTTAGGATGGTGATGTGTACATGGGTGTTTCCTGAGCAAGAGAAAAGCATCTGTTTATTTGCTTCACCTTCTGTAGGACGTTTCTGAGTAAAATCACTTGCAAGATGCACGGATTATACATTGTGCACCTGTAGCCATCTCCCCAAGGAGACCCGGTGTGGTGTAATTGATAGGCTGACAGATTAGGACACAGGAAGCCCACATCTGATTTCTTCATTTGGCTGTGGAAACACACACTGGAGGGGCGTGTGTGTGAAACTACTCCCTAATTACAGTGAGGTCTCAACTTACGAACTTAATCCATATTGGAAGGCGGTTCAGGTCGAAAAGTTCGTAAGTCGAATCTGCATTTCCCATAGGAATGCATTGAAAACCATTTAATCCGTATCTGCTCTTTTCCGTCCATAGAAACTAATGGGAAGCTGCTATCCCACCTTCTGCCACTAGAGGGGGATATTTTTTCTTTTTTTTCCTTTTAACCTAAGATGACTTAGATTTTTTAAAAAGAAAAGAGTTCGTAACTCGAATCTAAGTTCTCAAGTCGAGTCCATATATTCCTATGGGAGTGGTTCGTAAGTCCAAAAATTTGTATGTAGAACCGTTCGTAAGTCGAGACCCCACTGTACTCCACTTACCTTGAGCCCCTATTACAGTCACAAAAAGTTGCTTCCAACTGGACAGCATGAAACAGCAGCCATCCTCCCACCAATGGCCACTGATTGTATTATTGCAGAGAGCAGGGAAGGCATTGGTCCCTGTTTTAAAAGGTGTGGAATTGTTTAAGGTCAGCAGACCACGGGTATATTTTACACCAGATTGTACAGGAAGCAAAAGTGTGACCCTCCTCCCAAATTTTCTACTTCTGATGGAAATTGGAGGCGTGCAACCTTCAGCAAACGTGCTCCAGCTATGCTGAACTTTTTAGCTCAAGGTTGACTCAGCCTTCCATCCTTCCGAGGTCGGTAAAATGAGTACCCAGCTTGCAATGTGTAGCCTTTATAATTAAAATTGTAAACCGCCCGGAGAGTGCTTGTAGCGCTATGGGGCGGTATATAAGTCCAATAAATAAATAAAATAAATAAATTAGTCTGAAGTGGAGGGGCAAGAGGATTTGTGAGGCAGAGATAAGTCTTAAAACGTTTCTCCCTAATTTGATAATTTTCTTCGTGTCGTTCGGGAAGTGAGCGATCACCTAATCACCCTTTCATATTCTGTCAAAGCAGGGCCAGGAGAGGAAAGCTTGATTTGCTATTGCCGAAAATGTATATTGGTCTGAGGTTTTAAAATGAGAGCACTCTCTGGCCAGGCACGCTTGGAAGCAGGATCCTGGGTTTAATTGTTGGTTTAATCCAGCTGGGCTTTACCTAATACAGTGGTGCCTCGCAAGACGAAAGCCTCGCGGGATGAAAAACCTGCAAGCTGAATGGTTTTTGCGATCACTGTGGTGCCTCGCAAGACTGCTTCTTCTATGGCCGTGCTTCTCAAGACAATTCCCCCCCCCCCAAGACCGATGCCCCGCAAGACAAATATAATTCATTCGTCTTGCAAGGTTCCCATAGGAATGCATTGCAGTGCATTCCTATGGGAAACTGATTTTCGCAAGACGAACATTTTGCAAGACAGCACTACTCGTGGAACAAATTACTTTCGTCTTGCGAGTCACCACTGTACCTATATAGAAGCTGCAAACTTCAGCTGGTGCAAAACTCAGGAGCCAGACTACTGACTGGGGCCAGTTATGGGGAACATAGAGTGCCCCAGTTATAACAACTGCTCTGGCTGTCAGTCCATTTCCAAGCCCAATTCAAAGTGCTGGTCATTACCTATGAAATCCTATACAGCAACCTTCAGGCTATAGGAAGGACCATATCTACCCATATGAAGATAATCAGAGGAGGCCCTCCTCTCAGTCCCATTGCCAACACGGGCATGGCTGATAGGGACACGGGAGAGGGCCTTCTCTGTGGCAGCTCCCGGGTTATGGAAAGTTCCCCCTCGGGAGATCAGGCTGGACCCCTCCCTTTATCCTTCCACCGACAGCTGAAGACCCATCTCTTCAGGCAGGATTTTAACAATCATATTTGCATCCTTTAATGTCTTCTTAGAGTTAAGATAGTTTTAATGTTTGCTTGCTTCTAATGATTCACTTGTATTTTAATTAGCATATAGTTTTTTTAAAAAATCTTTTGTTTTTAATTCTATTCTTTTTAATACCATGAGCTGACTTGAGCCCTCCCCCCTTATCGGGAGAAGGCGGCATATAAATAAAACGAACAAATAAATAAACAGAAACACTGTTGTCGTTTCTTATGAATGCAGTTAGTGGCTTTCCTGTTTTTTTTCCCCCAGTGCCTGGATTTCTTCTCCTTCCAGAGTTTCAGCTTCAGTAATTCCCAGGTAAGGAAAGAAGAGGAGCTATGGGTAAAGAAGTGACTGATGGTTGGTGTCATCAGTCAGCAGTATTTAATCAGTTAATTTGTCATATAAATCAATTCGAAAGCGGTAGTCAGCTCCTAAGATACCTCAGTCAGTCAGGCAGCATATTTAATCAAAGATACTGTATCACTATTAGTTGCTATACATCTGGCAGATATGAATTCTTATGGTATTCCTAAAGCTTATGTCATAATAAATGTGTTTGTTTTTGATAACAAGGTTCATTGTTTTTCCTTCAACAGTTGAACACCCTTATACATCAAGAAAGTATTCTTGAAAGCAACAGGATGTAATGGTTAGAGCAAGAGCGGGAACCAACCTAGATTTCTCTACCAGCCCTCACCGGACTCAGAGATGTCGGAAATGGCCATTCAAACAAGCAAGCAAACAGATACGAAGTTGGTTGTTGTGGGTTTTTCGGGCTCTTTGGTTGTGTTCTGAAGGTTGTTCTTCCTAACGTTTCGCTAGTCTCTGTGGTCGACATCTTCAGAGGAACAGGAGTAGACATGAAGTTGTTCTAATTTTTCAGGTTTGGGAGAGTAGAGAGTTCTTGTTGGAGTATTCTCCAAGCAGGGTGGATAAAAATCAAATTTTTCCCTCAAATTAATTTAAATCATGATTTAAATTTAAAAATTTTAAACCATGAAATGATCTGATTTTTTTAAAAAAAAAATAATTAAATTGTGTTTTAAATAAATTTAATTTAAATCAAATCCACCTTGCCTCCAAGGTCCTTATATAAAAACTGCTGCTCCTGGAGGCCTTTAAGGATATAATAGGCTTTCTTTAAAAAAAAATTGGAACTTTCTTTTTAAATGTGGGGCTCTGGAGTGGCTGTAACAGTGCCCTTCTTGGGGCCCCAATGCAGCCCCAGAGGGCACTTGGACCACTGGGTTAGAGCAATGGTCCTCTCCAGATGTTTCAGGCTTTTGTAGCCCATATCACTTTTCTGGAGTCTGGAATAGCTGCACAGCTTTAGACCAATGCCATCCAGATGTGTTGTGCTGCCGTTTCTAGCCTCTCCCCACCAGGTCGGCAATGATGATGGAGCATGCTCAGTGAACAAGGCGGAACTTACAGGTTCACACCAGGTTATGCTCGTAGTGCCATGAGTGTGTACACCTCGTCGTCACCTGCTACCTTTCCGTCAGCCTTCCAAAACCACAGACCACAAAGTGCTTTGTCGATGGAGGGATGCGTTGCTACCTAAATACTCTTATCACGCTTTGAAGAGCACAACTTAAGTGAACGAACTTTGAAAACATCAAAGCCAAGAATATCTGATCACCTTAACTGACGAGTGAAGGGGGGGGGGAAATTACACGTGGGGAAGTTTGCTGTGCTTCTCAGAAACCAACCTGGCCAGCATCTTTATTTCCTCTCACGCGCTCTCTTTTCACTCCGTACCGAACAATCCCTTGCAATTCACAGTTCTAACCCACACGGTATATATTTAAATGCTACCTTACTAAGAAGAGACCATTTTGGAAACCCCCTTTAATGAGCTACCACGAATTTGCAAGAGGCTGTCAAGCGTGAGCGGCGCATTTGAATATCTCGACCTCCTGAGTATGCTGAGGGGGAAGCACCGGGCTGAGACGTTGGGGCTGACAGATGTCCACGCGTGGCTGAGAATGCTTTGGAGGCGAGAAGAGGGGAAAACTGGGTTTTCCACTACTCATACTGAAGACTCTTTTCCACCCAGAGATGACTAAAAGATTTTTTTTTCACACATCACATTAGCATAATGACGCTGGGCTGCTACTACTACTACTACTGAGGCCTTCCTTTCCCTGCTGTGGTTTAGTGACGTTTGTATGGTAGTTTGCTACCTGGTTTTTACTGATTTAGCAAAGTAAACAGGATCAGGCCTGGTTCATTTTTGGACCGGGATTGCATTAGTCGGAGGGAAAAATTTGTGCCTTCCAAAAATGGCTCTTAAAAAAAAAAGAAAAAGAAGGAAACTGTAGCAGTTCCTCAGTGTATTAGCCCATTTCTCCTATCCTGAGATGGACAGAATAGGAAGTGCAGGGTGTGTGTGCTCATTAATCAGAAGCCTAAATAAGTCATCATGTCTTAAGCTGTAATGTCTTAAAATTACATTGTTGTTTTATTGTAAGCCGCCTAGAGTGGTCTAATACGATCAGATAGGCGGGATAGAAATAAAATAAATAAATAAATAGATAAATAAAATAAATGTCCCCCAGTCTTCTTTCTTACTGGGTCCGTTGCAGACTGCCGCAGGGTTGCATCCTCACGCAAGGTGATTGTTGGGATGCAGAAGCAGTTTTGCTAAATTAACTTGTTCCCAGTAAGACAGCCTGTAAAGAGTTCAGTAAGTGCTGCAAGGTTTCTTGCCTCGTGTGCAAAAACAGAACAATGGAAACTTTAAAAATCAAGGTTTTGTTAGTTGCTTTAGAATGTCTCTATGCAACATAACTGTCTTTCCCCTTGATGCACCAAAGTACACATGCAATGCCAGTGCAGGAGCACTGGATGATTGATTGAAAAGAGGCAAAACACCCATCCGCTGCTTCTGATTTCTAAGTGTCTGTGCAATACTTTGCCGCCCAAACATACAGTTTGTACAATTTGCACAAAAGTCATTTTTTTTGTAAGTTTGAAAACTCACATTGAAATGGGTGGAAAATATCTCTCTAGACAAGGAGGAAAATTTTGCAGTTCCTCATGGGAAGGTGATGGATGAGGATTTAATGTCCAGGTAAATGTGTGCTTTTGAGTTGCGACCACTTGACCCATGTGGAAAATCTTGGAAATTTCCACTTGCCTCTTATCCACATGCCTGGTTCAGTTAAGCATAAAGGCTCTTAGCTTCTCATCCGTTCACAGTTAGAAATTATTTGGCTTTGGTCTCTTCTGGAGAAATAAAAATTGTGCAGAAGCCAATTTATACATTATCACTCAACAATGCCACATGCCCTATAGAAACCATGTATTGCTTTTTCCTGCCTTCATAGTCATCGTCTCCTCCCGTTGATTTTTTTTAGGGAATCTTCAAAGAGCTGCTACTACTAGCTAGCAGAAATCCTGTCCCCTGGCTTCCTGATTGGCATTCCTGGCATAGGGTGAGCCTACCATGGGAAGCGTTAAAATATCATTCCAAGCTACAGCTTTGAACAGTCATATGCTCAAGCACTGGCATTTTTTTCACCTTCTTTCAAACAAGACACATGCGTATTTTGTGTGTGCATATATGTGTGGTGTGGCTTCATTTTCTGAAACTTTCCATTTTTTGCAGCCTTCCCTTTAGCAAACCAAGATTTTTCTCCCCCGCCCCCTCTTTATGTGCCAATTGCCGTAGGAATGATGAAACTGAAGCCTGTGTTTCAAAAAAAAACTCCAGCTACAAAACAGAGCTTGGAAAAGTTACTTTTCAGTCTGTACTTCCAGACAGCATCATTCGGCATCACCAGCATCTGGCTGAGGAGTTTGATTCTCTTCTCAACAAGAGCTAGACTCAGTGATCCATAGGGTCCCTTCTAGCTCTGCAGTTGTAAGATGATGATGATAGTGATTACTATAAAACTATCAGACTGCTTCATCCAACATAGCCAGTAGAGGAGAGATGAGGAGACATGATGGTTTCCCAGAAATCAAAAAGGGGTTATCAGTAGACATGGTCTAGAGGGGCAGGGTAAAAATCAAATAAATAAATAAATAAAAATAAATTGACCCCATGTCTCAGTTAAGCCCAATTGTTTTATGTGAAATATTATGGTTTGCGTCCATGTTACGAAGTGGGGCTAATCCAGAACACCCTGTACAGTGGTGCCTCGCTTAACAATAATAATCTGTTCCAGGAAAATCACCGTTATGCGAAAACATCGTAAAGCGAAATTAAAAAAACCCATTGAAATGCATTCCAATGGGGTAAAAACTCACCGTCCAGCAAAAAATCCTCTATATGGCGGCCATTTTCGCTGCCTGTATAGTGAGGAATCTGTCCCTAAACACAGCGGGGAGCCATTTTAATTACCCAGTGGCCATTTTGAAACCGCCAATCAGCTGCTAGAAAAACATCGTTTTGCGAAGAATCTGTTCCCGAATCAGGGAACCGATCATGGCAAAGCGAAATTCCCCCATTTAGACCATTGTTTTGCAACCGCAATTGCAATCGCAAAAAGATAGTCGTAATGCGGGGCAATCGTAAAGCGAGGCACCACTGTATTTTGGAATGCCTGGACTATTGGTTACAAGTTGATTTGATTTTAAGTGGTGTAAAAGGCCTCGGTTATGCATGGCATAACTGACCATTGGCTCATCATGAAAAGAGCTGTGGGACGCTGGAACGACCACACTGAAGGCGAATCCAGGGGCTGCCAAACGGAACTCCTTGTGGTGAAACAGTGGCCTTGTGAGATGCAAATCCCAGCAAGAACTGGCACACAAAGGCTGTGAGACTTAAAAAGCAGGAAAAAAAATCTTGGATTGTGAATTAAAGCATGAGGGGAAGCGGTAATAAATATTCTGAAGCTCCTCACACCGTGGTGGCCTCATGACTTGATGGCTTGGTTCCATCTGCCACGGAGGAGCCTTGGATGAGGACTTACAACTATAAGAGTGTGTTGGCAGGTATAGGGGTGTCTTCCAAATCTTGGAGGTTTTGGGCAACATTAACTGTGTGCCACCTAGACCTGTAGAGAGGAGGAATTATACTTAACTTTGAAACACTATTTATTCATTCATTCATTCATTCATTCATTCATTTGTTAGACTTTTATCCTGCCCTTCTAGACGATGTCTACTCAGGGCGGGTCACAATAAAATCATTCATAAAACAGTTAAAAGAATAAATTAAATTGACATATTAGTGTTCATCAAGATGGGAAAATAGACAAAAACTAAAAGTTAAGTATTGACAGGAGGGAAGGCCTGTCTACAGAGCCAAGTCTTTAATTGGCTCTTAAAAACACCCAGCGAGGGTGCCAGGCAAAACTCTGGTGGCAAGCTGTTTCAAAGTTGAGGGACCACCACCGAGAAGGCCCGGTTTCTTGTTCTTTCTTTCTGGGCCTCCTTCGGTGTTAGGCCCCTCAGCCGTCTTTCCTGGCTATAGCGAATAATTCGGGTAGATCTAGGTGGGAGAAGGTGTTCCACCAGGTATCAAGGTTCTAAACCGTTTAGGGCTTTATATGTCATCATAACACTTTGAAATCAATGTGGAAACGAATGGGCAGCCAATGCAAGGCAGCCAGAATGGGAGAGAGATGCTGGTGTTTTCTCGTTCTACTAAGTAATCTGGCTGCTGCGTTCTGCATTCTATAGTATTCCCACTGTGCCTCCCGTATGTAGAGCCAGCCTGTGTGGCCTTGGGCAAGCTGCAGAATCCCAGGACGCCTCCAGAAGAAGGGAATGGTAAACCACTTCTACCTCTTCTTTGTCTCTTCTGTAGAGGACGCGGCTGTGGTCCTTCAGCGTTGCTTGGCCTCCGTTCTAGAGTGGACTGAGGGCAATAGGTTAATTTAAAAACTGTTACCATTGCATAGCTTTATTCGTTGTGAGCCACCCTGGGGTGGGGAGAAAAGCAGCATGTCATGAATACAAATGAATAAATAAATACAATTAGATACCCGTCGATTCGCGCGGCCCCCACGCTGGGCACCTTTAAAACCCAATTAAAATCATGGCTGTTTATTCAGGCCTTCCCTCCAGCCAACTCTTGATTTTTTCTTACTTTTCCTTTTTATTTTTACTGCTGTTCTTGTTTGATTATTATGTATTTGTCTATGTTTTATTATTTGATTTTATATTTGGAATCCGCCTAGAGTGGTCCGGTGGGCCAGATAGGCGGGGTATCAATCAATCAATCAATCAATCTATCTATCTATCAATTAATTAATTAATTAATTAAATAGAGGGAAACCATCTTATCCCCCTTCTAATTCCAAAGGTCAGTGCTCATCTGCTTCAACCCAAAGGCTGACAAACAGCCAGCACAGCAGGCCTGCTGCCTCAGGATGCCAAAGGGTCTTACCTGTGCTCTAGGCTGTGCACCCCTAATAGTGTCTGTGCCATCGTGCCAGCCTGTACCCGTTGCAGGACCGGACGATGTCCAAGGAAAAGGGGATGCTGTTAGGAGAGGGAGTGGGGAACTGTTTGGAGCATTCCCTGTGTTTTCCACTTCTTGCATGACAAGCCTCGGCCCAGGAGTCAACGGCAGTGGCCTGACTGGCATTTAACTCTGTTTACCAAGTCCTTGAAGGGGTACGAAAGGTCATTTCCAGTCCCCTAAAGGCGTTGCAGGAGAAGGGGGCAGGTCTAGCTAGAGTGAGTTGCCATGTGGGCCTGTCACATCCCTTCCTGAAAGGAGTCTGCAGGGATGGAAATGTGACAGAAGAACAAAAAGAGAGAGGGAAAGAGAGAGAAAGGTTATGGTGCTATGTTCCTTCTTTTTTCTCTTTCTTTCCTTTTTTAAATCATGCAGAGTCTCTCTCTCTCTCTCTCTCTCTCTTTCTCTCTCTCTCTGAGCATCCTTCAACTCATCCTGGCTTGTGCGCTAAAGATGACAGTTGGGAGAGTGGAGTGAATGAGGAGGGGAGAGAGAGAGAGATGCAAGACATCTTTTGAATGTTTGCCAAGGTTGATTTAATTAGCTGCATTGAATTCATTAACTTTTTTTTTAATGACATCTCTCTCTCTCTCTCTCTCTCTCTCTCTCTCTCTGTGCCATGAAGCGCAAATTAGAGTTTGCAAGCGTCGGCGGCGTACAACGCTGACCTGCCAAAAGACCTAGCAAAGCAGAAAGATTGACCTACTTTTATCAAATCTGAAGGGATCATCTTTTAAAGCTCTCCTTGGATAGACACTTACGTCGTGTTGCTGCTTCCTCCTCCTCCTTTCTCTCTCTCTCTCTCTCTCTCTCTCTCTCTCTCTCTCTCTCTCTCTCTCTCTCTCTCTCTCTCTCTCGCTTCTACACGCGAGGCTTTCTCTCGGCTTTTAATCTCCAGCGCTGCCTGAGGCTAAACCAGAAAAGCCGCACCTCTGATCATCAAGTGCAGCTAGCCCCACTGCCAACACACACACACACACACACACACACACACAGAGTGAGAGAGAGAGAGCTGCATGTGGAGCTGAATGCCTGCGCAGTGCGTAGAGCACCTTCGCAAATCAGCCGGTTGTGAGTTCAGGTGTTCGCTGTGTACAAAGTAGGCGTGCTTCCAACTGAACTGTGTTTTGTTTTTTGTTTTGAAATGCATGCAGGGATCAAACAGCCGTGTGCTTCAGATCAGGCCTCACCCGTGATATCTAGTGCCCTAGACAAATCATAATAGTAAGAATCTAAAAAAATCTTGCTGACTCAGACTCCGCATCCCTCTAATACAGTGTCTTGTGGTACAAGGTTTAGAACGGGGAACTGGCGCTTAGGCGATCGCAGGTTCAAGTCCCCTCTCAGCCACGTCCCCTTGGACCAGTTGGGTTCTCTCCACTAGACCGACCTCACAGGATTGCGAAAGTAAAGATGGGGAGACCCCCAAGGGCAGCTGCCAGAAAGGAAAGGTGGGATAAAAAAAGTAAGTCATAAATCAAATTTAGATAAAAATTCTGGCCTCCACCAGGTGAAAATAGAATATGAAGGATCGGTCTTCACATGCCCCTTAGCCGTTCGTATTCAGTGATGTTTGCTGCCTCTGGACGTGGAGTCCCTACACATCAGCCTTCTGGCAGCTCCAGATGGTTTGTGCCACACTTCCCATGACCCTCAAGGACATGATGGTTCAGAATGAGAGGAGGTGTAACACTGCGAGAGATTTTTGGGTAAAGTCTTCTGAGGTGTTGTCTAGCCCCCATTTTGAACTGTATTCACACCCAGTCTAAATCCTCCCCTTGCCTTCTGGTGTTTTGGAGTTCTCATATGATGGGTTTGCTTGCTCACTGTGTACACTATGCTGGAGGCACTTCTCCTCCAAAGCTATGTGCAACAGCCAGTGCAGTTATTTTTATAGACACTGCCTAACTCTTTCCCTTTCCCTTTGTTCTGTGGTTGTCTGTTAGAGTAGTGGCACAGAGGGAAAGAAGGAGCCATTAGCCAGCCTGTGCACTGTAGCCTTACTGGAGAGTAGCAGGACCCGTGGCAATGGAAAGCAACAGGTAATTAAGAGCCGATAGCTATATAAAAGACCTGTTCTTCATGAGCTGTCATGGGCTGATCTCCATATTTTTGAACTCTCTGTGAGAGGGCGCATTGCAAAAGGGATTCTCATTAGTGATGGGAGTTAACACTCATGCGTCTGGCGGTGGCGGCAGCCCCTCTCTTCCTTCCAATCACTCTGGAGCGCTGCTCAGCTAGCCACTTAGCAGCCATGCAGGAAGACTCATCCTCCCTCCCTTTGCCAGGAGTGGCTAGCCAACCTGGAAGAGCATAGCTCTTGGGAACGATTGGAAGGATGAGCGGGGCCATCACCCCTGCTGGACATGTAAGTGGATGGTCCAGCCCTAGGGGCCGGACCCTCGTTAACTCCAGCTGCATGGGGATATTCGTATATGACTACGCATACCCCTATCTCTAATTCTCATGAAAAGGACCTGCACTTTCAGACTTGCTGCTACACAGCTGGATGGATGCTGCAGTCCACCAACCTCTGGATAATGCACACTCTTGGACTATGTGCAAACAGAAAGCAAAACATTGGTGTTGGGGGAGGACGATTCCTTATCAAAGCTTTTCTGAAAGAGTGGCTCCTAAATTCCTGGGTTCCTTAACCTCCATGGCTGATGGAGTACTGGAATGGCCTCTTCAAATGAGTTCAGGTTTTTCTGGCTTGATTGTTTTAAAGCAACATTTTTTTTTTTTTGCATTTCATTTGTTGATTGTCCTGCTGCAGTGACTCTGTCTGGAACACACTTGGTGTTTTCATCTTAATCGCATATGACTAATTGTCTTGGGGCAGCGTCAAAGAGTGATAAACGTCTTCTGTGACTCAGTTTCATTCTAAATGACCTGATAGAAGTGGCCCATGTTTTCATGCCTTTGCCTAGGTTCTGCTGATTAAAACGGGGGTGGGGGTGGGGGTTGGAAAATAGTAGAAAGCAGCAGCGACATTTCCAGGTGAAGAAAAACAATGGCTAGACATGAGTATGCGGTTTTTTTTTGTTTCTGCTTCTTCTCCTGGGCTGTTTTTAAATCAAGGCATTGATGTGAGCTGTATTTCAGAGCCTGTGGAATATACACAAGCCTCAGAAGCCTTTGGCTGTCTCAATACAAAGCATTGGACATTTTCTCTGTTTTTTTAATAACTCTCAAGGAGGGCTGAATTTTTTGCCTTTATACTTGACAGCTTAGTTTATTGCCAGTTAATATGACAGTTTTCAAAGAGGTTGCCATTTTAGTCTGCTTCTGTGTACAGTATATAATGAAAACAAAACCAAGATGCAAGCAGAAGTTTTTAGATTAGGCATCCTTCAGTCTCAAGAGACGATGGTAATGTGCTCTGTATGGAGGACTTGGAACAGCATCTAGTGTGGCTGAGAAGGCCAATTTGAGAGTGACAATCCCTTCCACACTGAAGACAAATACAATCTGTCCCCTGTGCAGCTTCTTGATTTTGCTGGTTTCGGGACTTCCTCTTTGCTTCAGCCTGCTGGACAAGGGTCTCTTCAAAATGGGAGAGGCCATGATGCAATTTCTGCCTCCAGGCTGAGCACTTCTGAGTGTCAGGGTTTCCCATCCATCGCAGCTGTGGTTTCCCCTCCGGGGGCGGTTTCCCTGCACTAATTATCCTTACAGGAGATCTTTTGGAATCCGACGATCAGCCATTCTCACAACATGCCCAAGCCAACGTAGACGTCACTGTTTCAGTAATGTACTCATGATAAAAATTCCAGCTCGTTCTAGAACTACTCTATTTGGAACTTTGACCTGCCAGGTGATACCAAAAATGTGTTGGAGACAACACATATGGAACATGTTCAGCTTCCTCTCCTGCCATGCACAAAGGGTCCAGGACTCACTGCAGTACAGGAGTGTGCTCAGGGCACAGGCTCTATAGACCTGGATATTGGTATATGCCGTCAGCTTCTTATTAAGCCATACTCTCTTTGTGAGTCCAGAGAACATGGTAGCTGCTTTGCCAATGCGTTTATCCAGCTCGACATCTAGGGGAGAGAATGTCAGAGATCGTTGAGCCAAGGTACACAAAGTCATGAACAACCTCCAATTCTTGCATGGAGATGGTAATAAAGGGAGGTGAGTCCACACCCTGGCCCATGACTTGTGTTTTCTTCAGGCTGATTGTTAGTCCAAAGTCTTGGCAGGCTTTGCTGAAACGATTCATGAGTTGTTGGAGCTCTTCAGCAGAGTGGGCAACAATGGCTGCATCATCTGCAAAGAGGAAGTCCTCCATGCATTTCAGTTGGACTTTGGTCGTTGCTCTCAGTCTGGAGAGATTAAAGAGCTTTCCGTCTGATCTAGTCCAGAGATAGACACCTTCTGTTACAGTTCCAAAGGCCTGCTTCAGCATGACAGCAAAGAAGATCCCAAACAAGGTTGGAGTGAGGACACAGCCCTGTCTCACTCCGCTTCAGATTTCAAAGGGATCTGATGTTGAGCCATCAAAAACTACAGTGCCTTTCATTCCCCCATGAAAGGACCTGATGATGTTAAGGAGTCGAGGTGGACATCCAATCTTGGGAAATATTTCAAAAAGGCCGTCCCTGCTAACTAAATCAAGCAGAAGTATTGTGACACGTTAAATAATAATATTTATTTACATTAATAATTCAATGGCATAGCATAGTAAATTGTGTAGAGCCATTGAGTCAATGGAGATTTAATTCCTCAATTCCTCCCGAGATTTTGTTGAATCAAATGGACCTACTTTGCCTGTAACTTACTATGCTTATCACAGTTAAAGTAAGCCTATTTGAATCAGTGGAACCTATGGAGGAGTTGACTCACCAAACCAGTGGGCTTGGTCTAGTGTGATTTACAAACTAAGCAACAGAGTTTTGGTTATCACTTGAACTAAGTGGTTCACTACGATCTTGAGCGTTGGAAAATCTGCTTCCAACCAGGCTGCCCCCACCGCACAATTTTAAGATTTTTCTTGACAGCCGTTGGAACTGGGAATTTGCTTTTTAAAAATAAAATCAAGATTTCCAAGATTCCTGCTGCTAAAAAATATGCAATCCATAGAGGCACCCACTCCTATGAATAACAGAGAACATCAAACATGGCATACAAATCCACACGGCACACATGCTTGCTTTGGCTCTTGTTATATATATTTTTAAAACAGCTTGCCATTTCTGGACTCTCCCTTACTGAATGCTGTAGTTCCCACCCTTGGGTCCCTAGAGGTTCTTCGACTAAAAGTCCTACTAACCTTCACTACTAACTGTGCTGGCCAGGATTTCTGGGGGCTGTAGTCCAAGAACATATGGGTATCCGAGGTTGGAAACCACAGGTCTAGGTTGTGAACTGTGCTAGATGACACTCTGTCCTTATATGCCATCCAGTTGCATTTGACGGATGGCAACCCTATGAATTAATGACTTCCAATAGTTCCACCCTAGCTCACGTTTTGCAAACTGGCTTTCTTCATTGAATCGATTCATCCCTTGTCACAGTTTCCTGTTTCCCTATTGTATTCAGCTTCTTGTAACATTATTGTGTTTTCCAGTGAGTCTTATCTTCTGATTTTTGTTCACGGTTGGAGAAGTTGAGTTATTTTGACTTCTAGTGGGAGTTCAGGCTTGGTTTGATCTGGAACTCACTTTCTTGGAATCCTGTGGTATCCATAATCCTCTCCTTCAGGACCACATTTTGGCTGAATCAGATATTTCCTGTTAACTTTTTTCATTACTCAGTTTTCATATCCATGTACTGCAGTTAGAAATGTCATACTATTGATGGTTTTGACCTTGGCTTCCAGAAATATGTCCTGACTCATGAAGATCATTTATGGTTCATTCAGGATGAATGAACGTGTACTGTGGACAAGAAGCTACTCTGAGGACACAGAGAAACAGAATGTTTTCCTACAGGCAAAGTTGTCAAATAAGAGTGCATTTTATTTCCTTATCTGTTCATTCCATACACAGAACATGTCATAAGCCAGATTTGGTTCAGGTGAAGAAGGCTTGAAATGGCTTTTATTGGAAACAAAAGAAGAAAGTGTCCAAGTAGGACTGCAGTTGAACATTAAGAAGACAAAAATCATGACTACAGAAACACTATACTGTACAAAGTTTAAGGTTGACAGTGAAGAAACTGAAATAGTGAAATATTTTGTACAACTTGGTTCCATCATCAATCCAAATTGGGACTGCAGTCAAGAGATCAGAAGGGAACTGAGACCTGGAAAGGCAGCAATGAAGCAATGATCATCTTGGAAAAGATGATCAAATGCAAGCATGCGTTACTGGAGACCAAGACTGAGATAATGCACGTTATTGTATTCCCAAACATTATAGATGGGTGTAAGAGCTGGGCAGTGAATTAAGCTGACAAAAATAAATATAGCTTCATTTGAAATGTACTGGAGAAGAGTTTTGCAAATACCCTGGATTGGCAAAAAGTCGAACAAGGGGTCTTAGAGCAAATCAAGCCTGAACGATCTCTTTCTCCCAGCTGAGCCTCATTTAGGTGTGTGTTAGGTCAGTTAGAACTCCCTGGATAGATAATTATGGGATTTTTAGTCCAAGAAGTCAAAAAATTGCATCTATAAATTATACACATCGAGATGACAGCAGTTGTTTTTTCTTTGGAATATCTCCTCTCCCCTAGAATTCCCCAGGATACTAAAGAAAGGGAACTCAAAGGGATTCTACTATTAAGATATGTCAAGAATAATTTCCTAACCTGGCAGAACAAGGTTTGTATTACTGAGCATCCATGATTTTACAGCTGTGCTAGAATGCTGAATCATGGATGATGCAACATATGCTGAGTCATGGATGATG
Organism: Pogona vitticeps; assembly: GCF_051106095.1. Taxonomy (NCBI): domain Eukaryota; kingdom Metazoa; phylum Chordata; class Lepidosauria; order Squamata; family Agamidae; genus Pogona; species Pogona vitticeps. The sequence goes on from NC_135786.1 coordinate 228,564,779, forward strand.
CAACATCTGTTATGATTGGTTGTATGCTAATATGTACATGTATATATATGTGTGTGAAGCTGAACTGATAACGTACCATCCTTCATCATCACCTTGATGTCATGCTGCCAGTTGGAACTGCTGTATATATTGTAAATATACTTTGGCGTCGGGAGAAGCTGCCTGTGTACGTGTGACTTATTTGGACTGCCTGGACTGGACAAGACTCTGCACCAGAGACGTCAGCTTTATGCACTAACAAGATATAATTAAAACTGATGAAGAGGCCTGTTTTGATGCTGACTCTGGGCAGTGGCCTTACATAAGACCTTCACAGATTCCCCCTCACACAGGACTTCTTTTCACTTTTGTATTTTGTCATAAAACCCCCAAACTTCCTATGGGCCTGCACAGCTTCTATTCAGATGGGCTTGGTGAATTAACATATTGTAGCTCGTTGCGGCTCAGATAATTACACACTCCGGTTGGCCGCTGCACAGACACAAAGCATCCTTCACCTTCTTTCAGACCAGACTATAAAATATCATCAAACAGTCCTCAGCTCAGAGGAAAGGGTGTGGAAGAGAAGTGCCATTCACAAAGGCAGGGCTGTCTGTAGTGCGTCTAGAAAAATCAGGCCACGCTGGGGAAAATTGGATTAGCACTGGAGTCTTTTCCGAGGAGGAATGGGATAACCTCGGTGCAGAAAAAGTTCAGAGGATTAATGTAACATGTCTGACAGTTTATAATCATCCCTAACCAAGGCAGAGATGTGGGAGGGGAAATTATTTTAAACTGCAACTCCCAAAATCCTTCAGTCATGAAGGCTAGTGGAGAATTCTGGAATTTCTAGTTTTAAAAATAGCTTCTCCGGGTTCTGAATCCAGCAGCACCTTTGACCTCAGAGATTTCTCAAGGCAGACAAATTCTTCCCCAAAACACCTTCCTCAGCCCAGTAGCTTTGTTGGGTTTTTGGGAAATATCACACTATGGCTGAAATCTGCATAATATAACCAAAGTTGTACATTTTGATCTGTTCCTCCTCACAGAATCGTAGGGTTAGAAGGGACCTTGGAGGTCTTCTAGTCCAACCCCCTGCCCAAGGCAGGAGACCTCATACCATCCCGGACAGACGGCTGTCCAATCTTTTTTTGAAAACCTCCAGCACTGGGGCACCCACAACATCAAGAGGCAAGCTGTTCCACTGATTCATGGTTCTCACAGTCAGGAAATTCCTCCTTATTTCCAGATTGGATCTCCCTCTGACGAGTTTCCACCCATTGGTTCTTGTCCTACCCTCAGGTGCAATGGAGAATAAATTGATGCCCTCTTACCTGTGGCAATCCTTCACCTATTGGAAGACTGCTATCATGTATCCCCTCAGTCATCTCTTCGTTAAGCTAAACATACCTAGTTCTTTTAGTCATTCTTCATAGGATTTAGCCTCCAGACCCCTTATCATCTTTGTTGCTCTTCATTGCACCCCTTCCAGGGCCTCAGCATCTTTTTTGTATTGTGGCGACCAGAAGTGGACACAGCACTCTAAGTGTGGCCTCACCAGCATGGTATAGAGTGGTACTATCACTTTTTGTGATCTTGATGCTACCCCCTTTGTTGATGCAGCCTAGGACTGTGTTGGCTTGGTGGCTGCATCACACTGCTGACTCATCCTTAGGCAGTGGTTCACCAGGATATCTAAATCCCTCTCACAGGTATTACTGTTGAGCCAGGTATCAATCCTGTACCTGTGCATCTGGTTTCTCCTGTCTAAGTACAGGACCTTACTTTTCCTGCCACTGAACTGCATCTTATTGGATAGGGCCCAATGTTCAGGTCTGTCTCGATCCTTCTGAATGTTGAGTCTGTCTTCCAAAGTATTGGCATTTCCCCCCAGCTTTGTGTCATCAGCAAATTTGATGAGTGCTTCTTCAGTCTCCTCATCCAGGTCATTTATGAAGATGTTGAAGAGCACTGAGCCCAAGAGAGAACCTTGAGGGACCCCACTGCACACTTCCCTCCACGTAGATGTGGTCTCCTGTATCACAGTACACGAGTAGTAATTCTTTACATATAGTGCAACTACTACTCCTCTTTTGTTGGGTCTGTTTGTTTTGAACAAATTATATCCTCCTAGCAACATATTCCAATCATGGGCTTCGTCCCACCAAGTTTCGGTAATGGCAACGATATCCTACCTGCCCTCACGTACTAGGACTTCAAGTTCTCCCTGTTTGTTCCTCATATGTTGAGCATTGTCCTATTTCCCTGAAAATAAGACCTATCCTGAAAATAAGCCCTAGTATGATTTTTCAGGATGCTCGTAATATAAGCCCTACCCCCAAAATAAGCCCTAGTTAAGTGAAACCCCGCCCTCCACCATTGTGCAGCAACTGGAATATGACATGACTGCATTTGAATAAATGTAGATTGTTGTACATAAAAAAAATAAAACATCCCCTGAAAATAAGCCCTACTGTGTTTTTTGGAGCAAAAATTCTTACTGTATAAGACCCTGTCTTATTTTCGGGGAAACATGGTAGTGTGTACGCATCTGAGCCGTTTATGGTTGACCTTTTGTTTGTTTGCTGTGTCTCGCGTTTTATACTTGAGTGTCCCTTCCTTCTCGCCACTTCCTTCCCCAATGTCAAGTTCAGTGTCTTAGGGGGTTGTACTTTGGGTTTGGTCCTAGAGATTGTCCTTCTTCCCCCTGCAGATTTCATATAAAGCTCTTCGGATGAGTTGAGTGAGATGTCTGCCTAACACGTTTTTCCCAGTCCTTGTGAGGTGCAGCTCATCTCTTGCCAGGATCCCTTCATGTAGGTGGTGTAGCCCATGGTCCAGAAATCCAAAGTTTTCTTGACGGCACCATCCCTTGAGCTAGTGGTTTACCCCTGCAATCCTCCATTCCTTCATTGGATGTTGACCCTCTGTTGGAAGCACGGACGAAAATGCCACCTGAGATCCCAGTTCTTTTGCCTGCCTTGCTCAATAAATAAAGTAAAATAGTCTGATGCTTATGTCTTTGCTTACATCATGCAATGAGATTTCGGCCACAGAATCCCAAAGCAGAAACACTATGGAACCCAACTTGAGTTCCTCCAGGCCAAACTCAAACCATTTGGAGTTCTTTTTGAAGAGAAGTGTAATACTGTATTAGAATAATCATCGAACTGCATAGGCAAAATTAAAGAGTGCCAACGCAGCATTTTGTCTCTTCAGAAAGCTTGGTATTAAAGACCTTCAGAGAGGGGGAAAATGCTTTGGCCAACTGAGGGCAGTCAGCTATGCTGGAGCCTGGGAATTCAAAGTAAAAAAAGAAAAAAAGACTCATGGGCCGCAGAAGCAAACATGTCTGAGGTTCGGCTGATAAGATGCTGTTTCAAAGTCAAAAGAGGTCTTTAAAGGCCACACTGCAGACTTAAAATGCTAATTTATTGTAAGGGAAAAAGCTTTCATGTGTACACACAAAAACCATCCTGCAAAAAAAAGAAGAAGTCACTCTCCGCTCACATGGCTTCCTCCAAACGCTTGGTGGTCACAGGCATTCCAAACATACTAGCGGTCCTTCTGTCAAGGATGAGCCTTCTATTTATAGCAGTGGCTTGCTACTTTTCTCCTCCGAGCTGTGTCTGAAATCTCAGGCCGCTCTTCTTCCCACACCCTTGTATTTCTTATACACCCTTGAATCCGTCAGGTGGTTTCCCATCCAGATTTTTCTAAGGCCCCGTCATTAACTTTCTCAATTAATGGTTCCATTCACTTTTGTTGCTGAAACTTCCCTCAGCTTTCTCCATGCGAGCTGGGAGTTCCTAAAAGTTTGTCGTCAAAAAAAAGAGGAATTTTTTCCAAGATTTACGTTCACGGTTGTTGCTCCGGCTTATTTGCGTTTCCCATTGCTTCCAGTGAGAGAGTTGATTGCTTCAGTTGTTGCCTGCCCCAACGGAGTTTTCCTTCTGTTTGATGTGGAATTTGAAACTCTTACCTCAGCCAGGGATCTGAATTTCAGACAAATAGGAAAAGGGGTTCTCATTTTATTGACTTTTTTAATGAAAAGTATAACGATCAGATTAAATAATATTCCCTCTGCTTGCTGTCTTGGGTGGTGGGCCTTCGGCTTTATGCAACCAAGATGGCGCCCTCCACGATGACAAGGGGCGAGGATTCATCAGGCGAAAGGAAATCCTGGGTGATCTCTTTTTATAGTGCTCTTCTCTTGCCACTGTGGTTGGAGGATCTGGTGTGGAAAGATGATGTCAGAACGTTGGACTAGATTCTGCTAAGTGCGATTGGGACAAAGGCTGGACAGCCGTAGTTGCTGGTGCCCATTGTGGCTCTTGGGACACAAAAGCATAATAAATAATGGTGGGCAGAGTCACCAACAAAAGTGGGTGTACATACACACACAAGCATTCTTACACAAACAGAGTCATGGAAGAATTCACACATACATATACAGTGGCACCTCGACTTAACAAACTTAATCCGTATTGTAACGGCGTTTGTACATCAAAAAGTATGTAAGTCAAGGCAAAATTTCCCATAGGAATGCACTGAAAACAATTTAATCCATTCAGGCTGTTTTTCATTCGTATGTCGAGGCGCTGTTCGCAAGTAGAGGCATTAGTTCCCATAGGAACTAATGCAAAGCCGGTTAATCCATCCTCTACCACTAGGGGGAGAATTTTTTTTCTTTTTTCTTCTTTTGACCTAAGATGAACTTAGGTTAAAAAAAAGGGCAGGAAAGGGTTTTTTTTGTTCATAAATCAAAGCTCCGTTCGCAAGCCGAAGCAGCATTTTGCGAATGGAGCCGTTCGTAACTCAAAATGTTTGTAAGTGGAGACATTCATAAGTTGAGGTAACACTGTAGAGGGTTTCTGCCTCTGGTAAGGAATCAGGAGTGGAATGTCAGGTGGGGAGAGTTGAGTTGGTCCTAATTGACCAGCCATCTTTGCTGCATAATTTCCCATATGTGTGTGTGTTTAGTCGTTTAGTCGTGTCCGACTCTTCGTGACCCCATGGACCAGAGCACGCCAGGCCCTCCTGTCTTCTACTGCCTCCCGGAGTTGTGTCAGGTTCATGTTGGTTGCTTCGCAGACACTGTCCAGCCATCTCATCCTCGGTCGTCCCCTTCTCCTCTTGCCATCACACTTTCCCAACATCAGGGTCTTTTCCAGGGAGTCTTTTCTTCTCATTAGATGGCCAAAGTACTGGAGCCTCAGCTTCAGGATCTGTCCTTCCAGTGAGCACTCAGGGTTGATTTCCTTTAGAACTGATAGGTTTGTTCTCCTTGCAGTCCAGGGGATTCTCAAGAGCCTCCTCCAGCACCACAATTCAAAGGCATCAATTCTTCGGCGGTCTGCTTTCTTTATGGTCCAGCTCTCACTTCCATACATCACGACAGGGAAAACCATAGCTTTGACTATTCGGACTTTTGTTGGCAAGGTGATGTCTCTGCTTTTCAAGATGCTGTCCAGATTTGTCATCGCTTTCCTCCCAAGAAGAAGGCGCCTTTTAATTTCAGGGCTGCTGTCTCCATCTGCAGTGATCATGGAGCCCAGGAAGATAAAATTTGACACTGCCTCCATATCTTCCCCTTCTATTTCCCAGGAGGTGATGGGACCAGTGGCCATGATCTTAGTTTTTTTGATGTTGAGTTTCAGACCGTTTTTTGCACTCTCCTCTTTCACCCTCATTACAAGGTTCTTTAATTCCTCCTCACTTTCTGCCATCAGAGTGGTATCATCTGCATATCGGAGGTTGTTGATATTTCTTCTGGCAATCTTAATTCCGGCTTGGGTTTCTTCCAGTCCAGCCTTCCGCATGATGTATTCTGCATATAAGTTAAATAAGCTGGGGGACAATATACAGCCTTGCCGTACTCCTTTCCCAATTTTGAACCACTCAGTTGTTCCATGACCAGTTCTAACTGTTGCTTCCTGTCCCACATATAGGTTTCTCAGGAGACAGATAAAGTGGTCAGGCACTCCCATTTCTTTAAGAACTTGCCATAGTTTGCTGTGGTCCACACAGTCAAAGGCTTTCGCATAGTCAATGAAGCAGAAGTAGATATTTTTCTGGAACTCTCTGGCTTTCTCCATAATCCAGCGCAAGTTAGCAATTTGGTCTCGAGTTCCTCTGCCTCTTCGGAATCCAGCTTGTACTTCTGGGAGTTCTCGGTCCACATACTGCTGAAGCCTACCTTGTAGGATTTTGAGCATAACCTTGCTAGCGTGCGAAATGAGTGCAATTGTACGGTAGTTGGAGCATTCTTTGGCACTGCCTTTCTTTGGGATTGGGATGTAGACTGATCTTTTCCAATCCTCTGGCCACTGTTGAGTTTTCCAAACTTGCTGGCATATTGAATGTAGCACCTTAACAGCATCATCTTTCAAGATTTTAAATAGTTCAACTGGAATGCCATCACCTCCACTGGCCTTGTTGTTAGCCAGGCTTTCTAAGGCCCACTTGACTTCGCTCTCCAGGATGTCTGGCTCAAGGTCAGCAGCTACATTGTCTGGGTTGTCCGGGATATCCAAATCTTTCTGATATAATTCCTCTGTGTATTCTTGCCACCTCTTCTTGATGTCTTCTGCTTCTGTTAGGTCCCTCCCATTTTTGTCTTTTATCATGTTCATCTTTGTGCAAAATGTTCCTCTGATATGTCCAATTTTCCTGAACAGATCTCTGGTCTTTCCTTTTCTGTTATCTTCCTCTATTTCTTTGCATTGTTCATTTAAGAAGGCCCTCTTGTCTCTCCTTGCTATTCTTTGGAAGTCTGAATTCAAGTTTCTGTAACTTTCCCTATCTCCCTTGCATTTTGCTTCCCTTCTCCTCTCTGCTATTTCTAAGGCCTCGTTGGACAGCCACTTTGCTTTCTTGCATTTCCTTTTCTTTGGGATGGTTTTCGTTGCTGCCTCCTGGACAATGTTACGAGCCTCTATCCAAAGTTCTTCAGGCACTCTGTCCACCAAATCTAGTTCCTTAAATCTGTTCTTTACTTCCACTGTGTATTCATAAGGGATTTGGTTTAGATTATACCTGAGTGGCCCAGTGGTTTTTCCTAATCTCTTCAGTCTAAGCTTGAATTTTGCTATGAGAAGCTGATGATCAGAACCGCAGTCAGCTCCAGGTCTTGTTTTTGCTGACTGTATAGAGCTTCTCCATCTTTGGCTGCAGAGAATATAATCAATCTGATTTCGATATTGCCCATCTGGTGATTTCCATGTATAGAGTCGCCTCTTGTGTTGTTGGAAAAGAGTGTTTGTGATGACCAGCTTATTCTCTTGACAAAACTCTATTAGCCTTTGTCCTGCTTCGTTCTGAACTCCAAGGCCAAACTTCCCTGTTGTTCCTTTTATCTCTTGGCTCCCTACTTTAGCATTCCAGTCCCCTAGAATGAGAAGAACATCTTTCTTTGGTGTCAGTTCTAGAAGGTGTTGTAAATCTTCATAGAATTGTTCAATTTCAGTCTCCTCAGCAATGCTGGTTGGTGCATAAACTTGGATTATTGTGATGTTGAATGGTCTGCCTTGGATTCGTATTGACATCATTCTATCATTTTTGAGATTGTATCCCATTACAGCTTTTCCCACTCTTTTGTTGACTATGAGGGCTACTCCATTCCTTCTACGGGATTCTTGTCCACAATAGTAGATATGATAATCATCTGAGCTGAATTCGCCCATTCCTGTCCATTTTAGTTCACTGATGCCCAGGATGTCGATGTTTATTCTTGCCATCTCCTGTTTGACCACCTCCAGCTTCCCAATGTTCATAGATCTTACATTCCAGGTTCCTATGCAGTATTTTTCTTTGCAGCATTGGATTTTCCTTTCACTTCCAGGCACGTCCACAGCTGAGCGTCCTTTCGGCTTTGGCCCAACCACTTCATTAGCTCTGGAGCTACTTGTACTTGTCCTCCGCTCTTCCTCAGTAGCATGTTGGACGCCTTCCGACCTGAGGGGCCCATCTTCCAGCGTCATATCTTTTAGCCTTTTGTTTCTGATCATGGGGCGTTCTTGGCAAAGATACTGGAGTGGCTTGCCATTTCCTACTCCAGGTGGATTGCGTTTAGTCGGAACTCTCCACTATGTCCTGTCCGTCTTGGGTGTCCCTGCACGGCATAGCCCATAGTTTCTCTGAGTTACTCAAGCCCCTTCGCCACGACAAGGCAGCAATCCATGAAGAAGAATTTCCCATATCCATCTTTATTTTTCTGCTTTTTTTAACCTTTCCTTTTAGCTTCCATCTGATCTGTTCCAGTGTTGGAAGAATTAGTGGCTCACAATGAGAAACGGTGGATGGCAGGTTAGGAACTTATTCATTACTGTCACTATTTCATTTCATTTTACTAAGAATGATGGTACCCCATTGGTTTCGGTTTCTGTTAGTTATAAAATGAATGCTTACCCCCCTTGTTCTTGGGCCACAAACGTTAGCTGTGACTCAGGCTCCCAAGCCAGTGCATACATGTGAGTTGTGATTAAAGGCCCAGTGTGGAAATAAAGTGCAAAAGAAAGGACACTGCAAGGTGACATTCTCTGACAAAAGACGTTTTTTAAAAAAAATTTGGCAAGCCGTCTTCGTCGTTTCCGAGATAAGGATTTTGGAATTGGAAGAGAGATGTCAAACACAAACCAAGCAAAGAGTGGATCTGCCATGCTGGCTTGTGGATTCCAGGAATTCCAATCCAAAAATGTACCATTTCCATGGTCTGGCACATCATCAAGGCAAAATGATAACAAAGTAAGAATGGGGTTGTTAGCAGTTTTTTTTTAAAAAAATCACCTTTAATATGAACTTCATTTAGCTCTGAAAATTCATGAGAGAATGGAGAAAGACAGCAATAAGGATTCTTGGTTGAATAAATGCAGAAATATCAGATTTTTGGTACCTTTGCCATGTGCTGTGCTCAGAATCAACTAGTTACAAACAATTAGTTACTTCTCATTAATTTATTTCCTGCATCATTGAGATATAATTCTCTTACATGTTGGAACACAATAAGGGATAATTTTCTAGCTACTTTTATATTTATGATATGGTTTTAATTAAAGAGAAAAATTCCTTGGCAGACTACAACTCCCAGAATTCTCCAGCCAGCTTGGCCACTTACAAACCAGGCTTTCTTGACAAGAAACATGAATGGCTTCTCAAACCAAACATATTTCTGGCCTTGCAGTCTAGGATGGCAGTATTTCATCATTCTTTAAAAGTAGGTTGTACTTTTGAGGACAGCTTGTTAGAACACATAAATATTTTCCTCTGCAGAGAAACTTTTTCTGATCAACCGAGGTGATCTTTCTCCTCGCTCTCAATGTGACAAAACAAGTAGGCCTTGAATTGCATTTTAATGCCAGATTTCAATGACAAGGGCAAAACAAGAGGCTGCTTAGGAAAGAGATGCTCTTATCTGCCTGACTGACATGGCCTTGACTTATTTGTGTTGCTTGGGGGGAAAAAAGCCTCTATTAAAGCTGCATGGTGATGCAGCTCTGTTATTGTGTAGTGGAGCTGATCAGCTTTCTACAAGGACATTCTCAAAGTGGGGGGCAGCCCAAACCAAAAAAATTTAACTTTGAAACTGGACTATGGCTCAGTACCAAATTTGGCACAGTTCTGGCAGACAGTCTGCTCTTGATCTGTGCCAGATGTGGGGAAGTTTGGGTAAAGGGCTTTCCGGTTACTGTTTCTTAAATGAAAAAAGTTAAAAAGTAACCCCCCCAAGCAGAAACAAGGAACTCTAAACACCTGCAGATTTAAAATAGCTCATACAAATAGAAAAGAACAATCTTGCTTATCTTGAAGCAGAATGGTTGGTCCCACCCACTTTATTTTATTTGGAATGCATCCAGACTGCAGGGGCTGAAATACTGATTCTCAAGGAAGGCCTCTCAAAAGGAAAAAAAACCCACTTCGATAAGACTGAGCATGCATGGTTTACCAGCAAGAGCATTGGAAAGTAGGCAAAAGCATCACAAAGTTCATCACTCAGCTAGAAAGGCCAGACTGGGTACGTGTCAGCTTCACTTGCCCCATGGCCTGCTCGTTTTTAAGGAGAGAGCATGTAAGGCAATGCTCAGAAGGTGGAGTAGATCTCCAAACCCATTCAAAACAAAGGCCAGCTGGACTTTGTAACATGCAGTACCCAATGGGGTTTGTATCGATGTCTCTCTTTCTTACTGTACTGAAAAGGGCACTGAGCATTCAATGCAGAGAGGGAGAGAAGGAAAAAAGCCCTCATTCAAAGGAGAAGCAAACTGGTACATTTTATAATAGTGAAGATTGGCATAAGCAGAAGGTGCCAAGATTGCTGCACAATGCACTTGCCACCCTACTTGGCAGACGGAGGCCACAGAAAGCTCGCCGTGGGGGATTGAATGCCCTGTTTCTGAGTTTCATTGAAACATCTGCAGAATCTGGCTGAAGAATGGCAATTGTTGGTCCCCTCTGCCCTCTCCTTCTTGATTTCAGGCTATTTTTGCAATGACTTGTTACGCATAGTTTCAGCAAAAAGCCAGCCATCGAATGAGTCACATGAAGTTCCTATGCGACGTTAAAAAAAAACAAAAAACTGAAAGCAGATTTTCATGAATGATTTTGAAAACGAGGGCTCAGTCATCCGAATGTCATCTTTGTATGACAAAGGACAGCACATTCATATATGTCTTTGTTTGGCTCAACTGCTGTGCTTTTGTGGTTTGGACGTTGGTGATCTGGTTTTCTTTCCTAGAGCCTCTAGAAGGCTCTGCCATTGCGTATTTATCAGAATTTGTGAAAGTTATTTTTCTGGATCAGAACTGCCAGAACGGCCCAGCCAGCACCCAACCACAGTTACAAGATGCAACCCACCAGTCCCTTATAATTCTGGCTCATTGTGCCATCCAAACACACACACACAATAAATATAATGTGTAGTTTGGTCCCACAGTGCTTTCAGGAGAGAAAAAGGTCCCACTTTTGCTAAAATGGTATGACCCATTCATATTTGGATGGCATCATTTGATGGAACATCATTCCATGATGCTGTGTCCCAAGTCCCAAAGATCATGTATCGAGGGGATACAAGATATATACACATGGTAGATGTAGAGAGTCATCTTCCTGTCGTATCTGTTCAGCTAGGCCAGTTGTATACTATGACTGGCAGCAGCTCTCCAAGCTAGCCTGCAGAGCCATCCGCTGTTAACTTGGTTCTTTTAATTTGACATGCTAGAACCTGCAACCTTCTCGAGACAAACCTTATGTTGTACCACTGGGCCATAGTGGATTTCTCTCAAAGCACAGGATATATTTTTTTACTCTTTACTCTTGCAGAATGCACCCAGGAAATGAAAGGCAAATGGGTTCTTAATACCTGAGGTTTCATGGAGCCCAACGTATTTTGGAAATACAGTTTCCTCTTGGGAGAGGTCCAATCAAAGTTCAGCTCTAGAGCATTCCTGAATCAAGCAACCACTCGTTTTTTGTTTGTCCCTTTGTTTCCCTCTTTGAAATAACTCATGCGCTACAGCCGGCAGAGTACTGAAGTGCAGAATGCAGCAGAATCAAAGGACCATGGACAATAATACTTTTTTTAAAAAAAAGATGGTGTCCAAGGTACAAAGGAAGCCAGAGGGTGCCATACAACCCCCCCCTCCCAGCCAAGCATTGCCACTGGCTCTTATCAGCATCAGGGGGAGCCTGTCAGGTGAAACAACCACGTCTCTGCTTTCTTTTCTCTTTCAATAGACCACTAGCAATTTTCTACACTTCAAAGCCGGGGCAACCTGCCCGGGAACACACCGACCTTTGGCACAGTTATTTCTCTTTTCCAGAAGTTGAAAGCACTTGACTGAAAATGGAGAAAAACCTGACATTTTCTTTTCCCTTAGCCTTTAGTTGGTTTTCTTTACACGGCTAAGGAGGTTACAAAAGGGCGGTTTACAGAGGTAATTGAATTCCCGGAGTGAAGTGGCAAGTGAAGCCGTCCGTGTTCCAGGTCAAACCGTCTAGCTCGACACGGCCGGTAACAGCCTCACTTGCCATGGCCCCTGCGGGGTCCCCATCAGGCCGTCGTTCCCAGATCCATGTCCAGAGGTGCTTTAGCAAAAAAAAAAAATGGCAACCCTAAAACCTTATGAATGCAACCCAGGTTGTGTTCTGTGAGTGGAGAAGCGTGAGACACCCAGCTCTACATCTCCTTTTCACCCACTGCATCAGATGCCGTTCTGTCCCTTCAGCGCTGCCTGGAGGCCGTACTGGAATGGATGCAGGAGAACGGGCTGAGGCTGAACCCGGACAAGACGGAGGTACTAAGGGTGGGCGCCCCGACAATTGGGGATTTGGGAAACTCCCTCTCTTTGGGGGGGTGACCCTGCCCGCCAAGGATGGGGTCCACAGCTTGGGGATCCATCTGGACCCGGCGCTCACTATGGAATCCCAGGTGGTGTCTGTGGTCCGTACCGCCTTTTTTCATCTTAGGCGGATAGCCCAGCTGCGGTCCTACCTTGATGTTGGGGCGCTCACTACCTTGGTACATGAGCTCGTAAACTCGAGATTAGACCACTGTAATGTGCTCTACGTGGGGCTACCTTTGAGGTTGCTGCGGAAACTGCAGGTGGTGCAGAATGCGGCGGCCAGGTTACTCAGTGGAGTGAGAAAATACCAACATATCTCACCCACTCTGGCCGCATTGCATTGGCTGCCGATCCGATTCCGCATCGACTTCAAAGTGTTGATGCTCACGTACAAAGCCCTAAACGGTTTAGGACCTCGATACTTGGCGGAACGCCTACTCCCGCCAAGATCTACCCGTGTCACTCATGCGAGCCAGGAGGTGAGGCTGAGGAGCCTAACGCCGAGGGAGGCCCGGAAGGAGAAGATAAGAAATCGGGCCTCCTCGGCGGTGGCTCCTCGCCTCTGGAACAACTTACCTCCTGAGATTCGCGGGGCTCCCTCGCTGGCTACCTTCAAGAAGCAATTAAAAACTTGGATGTTTCGGCAGGCCTTCCCACCAGATAATTCCTGACGCCCTCTTTTTTTTTTCTCCCCCCCTTTCCTTCAGCTCTCCCATTCTGTTCAGTATTTCTGTTATGTAAAATTGTTTATACGTATACTTATTTTATTATCTTTTAATTGTTGTTAGCTGCCTAGAGTGGTCCTGACACGACCAGATAGGCGGGATATAAATGAAATTAAATAAATAAATAAATAAATAAATAAATAAATAAATAAATAAATAAATAAATAAATAAATAAATAAATAAATAAATAAATAAATAAATAAATAAATAAATAAATAAATAAATAAAGTGAAGCAACCTGATCTACGTCTTTTGGACAAATATGCTGCTGGAGTTGGTCATCATCATCTTAGAACTTGAAGGGACCCCATAGATCATCAAGTCCAGTCCTTATCAAGGAGGCACAGTGGGGAATCGAACTTCCAACCTCTGGCTCTACAGCCAGATGCTTAAACCACTGAGCTTTTCATAAGTCCTTGAACACGCCCTTTACCCTTCAGGTCTTATAGTTCTTTGAATTTTATGATGTAGTTTTCTTGCTTGGGAAGGTAAACCAGCAGGATTTGGAAGACTGTGCTGTCTGGGATTGTAACTCTTAGAATTCCCCAGCAACTATTCCTTGAGTTATAATCCAGAAAAAGTAACTTTTGTGAAGTTGGTATGTCAATTGCTTCCACAGCTTGGGGGTTTATTTAGAGTGGGTTAAGCCAGTGAAAATACTGTGGCAATCCAAAAATGCATGTTGTTCCCATAAAATGCACATGTTTACATATTTGTCCATACTGCATGTTTGCCACAGCCCACATCCTACATGTGATCACATTAAATATGGTATTCAGAACTCTGTACTTCAATGTGAATTTTCTGCAGTTTGGAAAAAAAAAACACCGTGGAAAAAGGATGGAGCCAGCTTGTGAATGAACATGCGTCGAACTCATGTGGAGCAGAACTGGTTTAATCTGTCTGTCCCTGGAAGTCTGGCAAGGAAGAGTTTTCCGTCCCAGTTTGATGATGTTTTCTATGATATTGTCACTGTTTATAAAGGTGGACAAGTGGGCAAAGCCATTGAAATGTATCCATTTAATCATTTAAGAGTTTACCCTGCCTTATTTTTCCTTTGCATTCGAGGTATTGATCTGTACCGAATTTGTACTAAATGTTGTCAGCTACAAAGTTGTATCATCATCCATAAGGGCTCAGATGGTGACGTATGTGTGTTGTGTGCCATCAAGTTGCTATCTGAGTTACAGTCACCGTAATAGAGCTTTCAAGGTATGTGAGACATTTAAGGAATCATTTTTCCATTGCTGCCACACACATCTCTGTTGAGTTTTCATGGCCAAGCAACGGTTGAACTCAAGCCTCCAGAGTCCTTGTTGTTGCTGTTTAGTTGTTAAGTCGTGTCTGACTCTTCATGACCACATGGACCAGAGCACGCCAGGCCCTCCTCTCTTCCACTGCCTCCCGGAGTTGGGTCAAATTCATGTTGGTAGCTTCGATGACACTGTCCAACCATCTCACCCTCTGTCGTCCTCTTCTCCTCTTGCCTTCACACTTTCCCAACATCAGGGTCTTTTCTAGGGAGTCTTCTCTTCTCATGAGATGGCCAAAGTACAGTATTGGAGCCTCAGCTTCAGGATCTGTTCTTTCAATGAGCACTCAGGCTTGATTTCCTTCAGAATGGATAGGTTTGTTATTCTTGCAGTCCAGGGGACTCTCAAGAGTCTCCTCCAGCACCACAATTCAAAGGCATCAATTCTTCGGCGGTCAGCTTTCTTTATGGTGGTCCAGCTCTCACTTCCGTACATCGCTACTGGAAAAACCATAGCTTTGACTATGCGGACCTTTGTTGGCAAGGTGATGTCTCTGCTTTTTAAGATGATGTCTAGGTTTGTCATCGCTTTCCTCCCAAGAAGCAGGCATCTTTTAATTTCATGGCTGCTGTCACCATCTGCCGTGATCATGGAGCCCAAGAAAGTAAAATCTTTCACTGCCTCCGTATCTTTCTCTTCTATTTGCCAGGAGGTGATGGGACCAGTGGCCATGACCTTCTTTTTTTTTATTTTGAGCTTCAGACCATTTTTTGTGCTCTCCTGAGTCCTAGTCTGTCACTAATCACTACATCACACTGGCTCTAATGTCTTATGTGCATCACACTTGAATTGTTGCTCTTTAAATCTTTAGGTGAACAGGACAGTTGAGTTAATGGAGGATTTATTTTATTTTATCTTGCTGACACTCAAGTCTTGTTAATGTATTCATGTTAATATGTGCAAGGCAGGAAAACAAAACCGACATGTAGATAGACAGATTGATCTGTCAGTCACTCTGAAACTCACTTTTAAAACCTAACATAACTGGGTGTAACACATTATACTGGGTGTTACACATTATACACATTAAACATCCACAGGTTTAAATTCTTGGTGCTCTGGTGATCTCTCTGTAGTGGTGAATGGAAACTGAAATGAAATTCCCCATCTTTTAAACGCACATACTGGTTTGGCTGTCATACCATTACCAGATGCAGGTGGCTGGAGATGGGAATTCCCAGCATGCCTTGCTTTTACAGAACTTCCAAGAATTGGGTAAGTGGGTCATATAGCTCGTAGGGTGCTAAACCAAGTTGGCTGATCACAGCAGGACAATCTCCTTTGTCAAACATTGGTTTTTTAATGCAAAAATAACCACAGCAAAATGACTCTCCTTTATTCCCAACTGAAGTTGCATTCATAAAATTAAGGAAGCTTTGATTCACTAGGAGTGAATTTCCATGGAGTTTGGTGGAGTGGAGCCAGAGTTTTTAGGGGCAACACCCTGGGGCTTTCTGAGTGGCAGGGACTAGAACCTTGTATGTGTCTCCTTCAGCTACAGTCCCGGCAGTAACTGGGACAGAAATGTTTTTCCCCCCCAGGAACTGTACACTGTTGCAAGCTATCCCTGTTACTGTGCAAAGTATTTAAGGGTTGTTTGCTTTTGAATAGGCAGTTAAGACCTATTAGCATTACAAAAGACCTTCTTATTTCCCGGTGGGGACCCATCTAGCACCCTGCATTTTTGGACTTCCTTAGTGGGGAGAGAAACTAGCTAAGGTTGGCTGGTGGCACTTTGCACTCACACCTTTACCACTACACCACTGGGAACAGATGTGGGCTTTGTATTGTTTCAGTGTTGAGAAGAAGAAAAAAAACCTCTGGGCTCAGCTGATCCTGCAAGCCTGACATTTCCTGAGCCCTACTATAAAGGATTTCCTGTTTAGTTTGGAAGTCTGTCTGAGTAACAAAGGAAGGCCACTGAACAGCGGTGTTGTTGTTGTTTAGTCGTTAAGTAAGTCGTGTCCGACTCTTCCTGACCCCATGGACCAGAGCACACCAGGCCCTCCTGTCTTCCACTGCCTCCCGGAGCAACGGTGGCTAATTTCCACATGTTACAAATTCCCTTAGGGTACAATTTCTTTTTGAAGAGAAGTAACCTGTAATAATAATAATAAAAAAGCTTACTGTGGGCTATCTGCAAAGGGCATCTCCAGCCTATATGTCGTTGTTCCATGTATGGCTGGGCCAGTAAGGAAAGATGGGAGAAAAATCCTCTGAACTCAAGAAACAGATCTTCAGACAATGAGAGCAACATAAATCTTGCCAACAGCCTTTCCAAAAGGATATGATCTGGTGATCCCTTTGTTTTGCTGTGCGAGCTGATTCACTGATGTCCAGACATGGTGGGTGACTCTTCTGCAGCCGTGATTCATAGGCTTGGTTTTCTTGGATGGCCAGTTGCGTAACACAGCCTGCAGCATGAGGCTGAGATGCTGTTTTCCCCCCTACTTCCAATGAAGCAGCATGTACAACCGATTTGGATATGTCAGGAAATGAGGGTCACCTTTTCTCTGCTGGTTTGTGATCCCTTCCGTCAACCTTGTGGCAGGGGAAGTCAGCTTCTTCAATCATGGCGATATCTGAAATTCAGGTTTCCCACCTCCAAAGCCGTCATGGCCAGAGGTGGGGGGGGGCGAATTTACATCAACTCCAATGCTGGCTGTGGAATTCTGAAAGCTGAAAACTGTCTTCTCTTTCTGCTCATTGCCCTTTTGAGACTGCGAGCTTAGAAGGTTGCAACAAGAATAAAAGCCAGAAGTTTTATTATCACTTGCCAATATGAAGGCTACCCATCAGGAGTGGCAAAATGTGGTCCATGGGCCATATGGGGTTATTTTGAGCTCCCCCCCGACAGGACTCTCCAATTCAAAACATTCTATCCTCCCCACTTTTGTTGTTGTTTTTATTTTTAAGAGACCTGTTTTAATGCTCTGGGAGCATCGTTGTTCTGAACTTTGGGAAGTTCAAAAAAAAACCCCACTCCCTGAAAACAAACCAGAAAGTGCTCATCTAGGTGCTTCCCGGATTTATTTAATTTTTTTCTTTCTGTTTTTATTTTTTGCAGGAGGCAGAGGTGTTTTCAGCCATTTTTGGACCTGCTGCAGCCCCTTCTAGGGGTGGGAGGCTTGAATTTGGCCACCAAACCCTCACACATTGCCCACCCCAATTGTACAGCCAAGGGACTGAACCTGTGACCACCAAATGTTGCTGAGCTCCAGTTTCCATTTCTTGTTGACAGAGGGAAACTGAAGCCCAACCCCGTTGGAAAAGGGGCCACGTTCCTCACTCTTAATTTCATCTAGCAAACCTGTTGTACTGTTTTTGCTTGGTTCTTTGTTTTTAAAACCACTGCCTACTTGGTGCCGTCACTTTTAACCATAACATCTCTTAATCAGCCTTTCTAGCAACATTTTCCTCCTCTCCCCAACAGCATATAGACCCTTGGCATCTTAACCACTGTCGGGGTTATTCTGAACCCATTCCGTGATCAGCTTCTTCTCAACCCCTGCCTCTGCTCTTTTCCCTTGAACCTCATAAGAACATGAGATCACCCAGCCCTGCTCTGATCCACCAACTGCATCACAGAATAATGGAGTTGGTCTCTAAGGCCATGGACTCCAACCCCCTGCTCAGTGCAGTGATACAAATCAAAGCAGATCTGACAGCTAGTGGTCCAATTTTCTCTGGAATGTCTCCAGGGCTGGAGTGCTCACCACCTCCCGAGGTCATTGGTTCCATTATTGTACTGCTCTAACAGTTAGGAAGTTCTTCTTGATATTCAGCCGAAATCAGGCTTCCTTGTAACTCGAGGCCATTATGAAGTGATGATCAAGAACAGATCTCACCCTTCCTCTACGTGACAGCCTTTCAAGGGTTGTTTATCCCAGGGATGGTCAAAGTATGGCATGCAAACTGCACACCATCCGAAACAATTTCTCCACCCACCCCCATCTACCCTCCTAGAGTCCCCCAAGGCAATTTGGCAAAAATGCAGATGCCCCACAGTGGAAGCTCTGAGCCTCCCTTGGAGTGGAGCCACCGCCACTGTTTGCTCAATCTGAAGGAGCCCATCAATTTACAAAGGGTCAGAGGAGCAGAGGGCCAGTCCAAGCCCAGAGTCATGCTGGCCAGCCAGGCTGGACCAGAACAGGCCAGATGGACCAGGAGCCAGACCTTCTCTAAAGCAGCATCCAGTGTGCCTGATCTGTTCTAGGTAAATATTTTAAATTAAATTGGATGCTCCGCCAACGTGAAAAACCAACCCACCAGAAATGCAAATGCAAAAACCACAACCCCCCAAATCCCTGGCTGCTGACAGCCGAGGATAAACAGGATGGGTTCCCTTCCCTGTAGAGCTGTGGTGGTCAAACTTTTCTGACCAGTGTGCCAGAAGTCAAGGAGAAACTGTTGAGATAGCACCACTTTTGTGCTACACATACCCTTAGGTTTGCCTCCACTTCAGGGACAGAAAGCATCCAGGTCGGGGGACTTCACGGAAGCCTCCCAGCCTACTTTTGCGGCCTCCCAGGTACAAACCATGTGGGGATGATGATGGTGATTAAAAAACAGAAGGAATGTTGCTCCACAAACACCCAACCCTACCATCGCCACCAGCAAATCCAACTTATTTCATGCTTCTCTGCTGCAACCCGTTTTAGTGTTTGGTTTGGAGGGGGGGAAATGACCCATCGTTTCTGTTTGATCTTGACTGCAGCCTTCAGCACGCCCATCCACAGACGCTGCTCTTATGGCTGCTGTTGCTGCTGCTGCTGCTGCTGCATACCTCGGCCTCTTTGGTGCACTGTCTCCTCCGAGACACTTTATCACCCACTTTGCCCACAAGCCTTCCCCTCCATCTGGCAGGGCGAAGGGCTGGAAATGAAAGGCCCCGTTCACGCTTCGGGTGGCTCGAATTTATCTCTCTAAATAAGCCGGTTGTATGTAGAGGCCGATTCATAAACACTTCCCAGATGATAGATTGCAGGCCGTCCCAGCCCTTAATTGGCGCCTCTCGGGGAAAATGTCTCCACCATCAGGGCTCTCTTGCCATGCTGAGAAATATGTTGTGGAGAAAAAGCTATGGAATGAGGACTTGGAAAGCCACTGCCCCCCCACCCCGAGTGCCTGTGTGTGTGTGTGTGAGAGAGAGAGAGAGAGAGAGAGAGAGAGAGGTCTCTGTGCCTCTCTGACGTGCAGCGTTCCACAACATTAGCTGCCAGTACCCTCTGCTATGGGAAAGATGATGTGAGACAGGCTTCGTCTTTATGGCCCCAAAGTCCTTAACTACAGCAAAGCTTGTGTCAACTAGAGGCGATTTTAGAAAAGCAACACGCAACAAGGGAAAAATTTTGCAAAAGGCAAGAAGAGCGGCCTAAAATGTTCAGGCATTAGACCTGATCACAACTCAGAGAAGTTACTCTTGTTTTTTTTTAAGTGCCCCTCCCAGAATCCCAAAGCCAATATGGACACTAGCAAAGTATGTGAACTAGAGATAACCCTCAGTAAAGAAGACTTATAGGGGAAAGGATCACAAAGGGCAAATTGAAGGAGCAACACCAAAGAGGCATGCAGAACTTGGAGAAGTTCCTTTTTTAGATAGCAATTTTCAGGATTGCCCATCTATCTATCTATCTATCTATCTATCTATCTATCTATCTATCTATCTATCTATCTATCTATCTATCTATCTATCTATCTATCTATCTATCTATCTATCTATCTATCTATCTATCTATCTATCTATCTATCTATCTATCTATCTATCTATCCTGTCTGTCTGTCTGTCTGTCTATCTATCTATCTATCCTGTCTGTCTGTCTGTCTGTCTGTCTGTCTGTCTGTCTGTCTGTCTGTCTGTCTATCTATCTATCTATCTATCTATCTATCTATCTATCTATCTATCTATCTATCTATCTATCTATCTATCTATCTATCTATCTATCTATCTATCCTGTCTGTCTGTCTGTCTGTCTATCTATCTATCCTGTCTGTCTGTCTGTCTGTCTGTCTGTCTGTCTATCTATCTATCTATCTATCTATCTACCTACCTACCTACCTACCTACCTACCTACCTACCTACCTAATCTAAAATTGATCATTTATCCTACGACTGAGATCCAAGATGATATTTGCCAATCTCTGCAAAAATCATACCCAAGTCCAATTATGAATCAGTTTGAGACATTACAGTCTTGTCCTTTAAAATGGCCAAGCATTAAATCTGCTCAGAGTTTGGAAAAGTTACTCTTTTGAACACCTTGTGCTGGCAATAGTGGCTGGGTCCCTGTGCTGGCAAGGATTTGGATCTGGTGCAACTCAGATCTTCCTTTGCTCTACTGCTTCATCTTTTCTCCCTTCTCATCTCTTGGCAGATCTTCGCTAGCATAGGATTCTCCTGGCTGATCACTTTGTTGGCAGATTTCTGAGGTCAGTGGACCTGTTGACCGAAAGGTACTTTGGCTAGCAAGAGAAAAATTCTACTGGCAGAAAGACCTAATCTTAATTGCCTAAAGCCAATGCATCTTTAAGTAAGAATAGCACAGCCCCTCATCATCCTCATCTCATGAGATGTTGCAGTACAGATTAAGTATTTGCCGATACTAATCTAGAAACAATCAAAACAATATTAGAGGAATGGTCTGTACTGGAAAGACAGGGCAGTGGGATTGTAACCAAGTAGATTTTGGGTGGACAGGCATAAAAATAGTTCGCTTGCTTTGCTGTTTAATCTTCCTTAGGAACCCTGGGAAATGTAGTCCTGAAAATATGCAATGAATGTTCTCCGTGAAATGAAGCATGATGGAACATTGGGAAATAATACGCACGAAGATTCCGTTTTCCTGTCTCTGACATTTCTGTTAATTGGCCCAGTATTTTTGCGTTGTAAGACATGGAATTGCCTGTGCATGTGCGATCCTGTACATATTTACTGAGCAGTTCAGTCAGTAGTGTTCAACGGGGGTCTACTTCCATGTACCTACGCAATGCGATTGAACATTCCATTTCAAGCACAATCTTCTGTTGGAGAGATAAGGTGGAAGGCATGAGAAAGTTCAGATTTGACCAATGTAGAAAATGGCCTTGGAGGTGTGACGTACTTCCTTTCACCTACCTCTTACTGTAAGTTCCATAATACTGAGGTGGGAAAAGTTACTTTTTTGGACTGCAACTCCTATAGCCAATGGCTGTGCTGGCTGCGGTATTTGGAGAGGCATTTTAATCAGAAGCTTTCTCCATCTCTACCATAATGGTCTAAAGAAATCTTAATATAAGATGCAGGTTCCCAACCTGTGGGTCATGACTCCCAAGGATGTCACAATGTATTTTCTAGGGGGTCACCATAATTATTTTTAGTTGCAATTATTTTTATAGGAAATTTCACCATGAAGGTTTTCAACATATATTTATTACCCAGATGCAAGCATGACCTTGGCATTAAATATTAGCTTAGATTTATAGTCTGAAAAATCTGCAGTATTTTAATGTGTTTTCTTTCCTTGTTAAAAATGCCTTTTTATGCAAATGTGGTGGTGGGGTTGCAGATTATTTGGCTATTTATTACAAAAGGGAATCACAACTAGAAAATAGTTGGGAACACTGATACAAGACTATTTTGTTCCCAGAGCTGTCCTGTGCATCCATGACTGGGAGGTAAAATAATGGATGCTAAAAAGGTGTTAAAAGGAAACTAGGAACTTCAGGTTCTGAAACTTTTTGAATGAAGATGGATGGCATAAAGTAACGAAGCCTGCTTTCAGAGGAGATTGGTTGGTGTGATCCTCCCCCACCATTATCAATCTAACATTCTATGAAAGTCCATTTATTATCAAACCAAAGTATATTTTCTAGAGCCTTTAAGTAGATCAGCCAGTCTGTCTTTTTGAGGTTTGTTTAAAAAAAAAGAAAGAGGAAATGGAAAAGTTTTTATAACAAAACAAAAGTATTTATAACAAAATATCATGGATATATAGAAAGGGTGTTTTTTTAAGCAATGACCAATCATATGTGAATCACCTTTGAAATATAGTACATGTGCAGAAGGAAAATATTGTTCTCTGCTCTAAATACAGAAGTGTCTCTTGTTGGAATGAACCATACATTTCTGCTGTCCTCAGCAGTGGTCGGGGCAGGGAACTAGAATATTTTGGGTGATTTCCAAGTGGCATTTCAGAAGGGAGAGAATGTACACAAAATGGCTGCAAAATTAACTGGTCCAGCGAGTAGCCTTTCATTGGTGTCATTGATCTTACATGTTTTCCAAGCCCGTCTGCCATGTTATCTTTGTGAAGTATGTCTAGTTGGATACAGGGCTTCCCCCAAGATCTTTTCCTGCCCAAGACAAAGACCAAGATGAGACTCATCCCACACTATGTACAAAGCTCAAATAGGTGGGCTTAAACTTTCCTACAGCATTGCCAATGAGAAAAGACTGTCAAGCTCCTAGTGTCGTTATGTTCCACTCTTGCCAAAGAAAGGGTCCCAAGATAGGAGAGAAAAAGGAAGCAGGCTTTTTCTGAGAATGACATTTATGGATTAAATCTTATTGGTAGTCTTGACTAGAGTAGTCCAATCCAATCAGTGGGATTTGCAAAAAAAGAATGATTCACCATACAACAGTTGATCCATTGAATCTACTCTGATTGAAACTTGTAATAGGATTTTAGCCTTGATGTATATCATCATTGTGTTGCCATATGTACCATTAATGATAACGTTTAACAGAAGACATGAAAAGTTACAGTAGGATTGTTGAAAATAAACACAAGCAAACAAAAATAATTCCATTCGTATCTGAAAACTTTAACAATACAACTAAAACACAAAGATAATGATAACAATGCAACTGGAACAATGCAACTAGAACACAAAGATAGATCTGGAACTCCCTCCCTCAAGAAGCTAGGCTGGCCCCCATCTTTGCTGTCCTTCCACAGGCAGTCAAAGACCTTTCTCTTCAGGCAGGCTTTCCCTTAATGACTGCTGGTCTGAGAGGGGTTTTGAATGGACTATTGTGCTCTGTTGTTTTAAATGTGTTTTCATATTTATCTTAAGTTACCATTTTTAATATAGTACTTGTTTAATTCTTTAGTTCCTGTTTTAGCTTTTAAATACTGTTTTAGTGAAGTGAGCAGCCTTGGGTCCTTTTGGGGAGAAAGGCAGCAAATGAATGAATGAATGAATGAATGAATGAATGAATGAATGAATGGATGAATGAATGGATGAATGAATGAATGAATGAATGAGATAAGATGTTACATCCATGGAAGGATGTGGAAAAAGAGGAAGTCAATGTTATGAAAATTCTATGTTGCACCTAGGCTACTTCCACAATCCACCTTTGGTCACGGAATCACTGCTCCTTGGCGTCTAAGGCAGCACATTAATTTACAGTACAGTTATTTATCCGGGTCCCTTAAATCTTAAGTGATTCATTCAGTCAATTTCCCCTTTTCTGTGATTGTAAACTTCACATGGCTTAGATTTGTGTGTGTAATGAAAGCCCAGGTAGATGGGTTTTTTTTCCTTTTTTCCTTCTTTCTCACCATTCCAGTATAAACTTTGCAACTGGGTTGGTGACTATCTAGCCATTGGCCCTCCCATCGGCTGTAGTGGCTAGAACTGAAAGCAGCTGGTGTCCAACATCTGGATAGCCACATATTGCCCACACCAGCCTTACGACAAATCGAATCAACACATACATTTGCCAAAATCCAAATGTAAAATAATACTGTACATGTATAAGCAATCATGGAAGGCATTTCCACAGTTTCTAGGCTGCCCATCATACGCCCAAATATCTGATTAATTGCACAAACAGTTGGACAACCAGTGGATGAGGGAGCATATGATGGATAGCCCGGAAAATCTAGGTTCTGGGATGTAAGTGACAACAGTTAAAATAAATTTAAATGTAAAGATATTTCTTCTGTATTTAAATATCAAAAACAGTTATACAGAGACTCTCAGTCTTTCTGATGTACACACTCTACACTCTCTAAGACTTCTCTTTAAAAAAAAAAAACCTCTAACACACTACTAGTCCTGACGAACTTCCTAACAGCATTCCTTCTCTTTTGAAACTCTCAGATCTAAATCTCTAATTGATTCTCAGACTCATTGGTCACTCAGACCAAGACTCCTCCTCACAAGACTCTAATGACAGTAACAAAGGAACGGACAATCATTCAACAGCCAATCACACTCCCACTCTGCCCCTATACATCCATTAAGTAGGCATACAGGGCTATTCTCCTACAAACCTGGTACCGTTAATTATGATGGAGAGTTTAAGAAAGGGTAGAAGATCCATGGGCATCTTGATCACACACTCACTACTGAGTCTTGCTGAATTCAAAGCTTGGGAACGTTCCTTTTTTTTTATTTTGACCATGCTGACAGCAACTATCAGAGTCCTCATCCAAAAAACCTGGAAATTCTCCGAGAAATTCTGGCAAATATTCTGCATGGCTTCCATTTCCAGAAGCTAGTAGGCAACGGGCAGTGCTTACTGGTCTGTGCCCCCAGACACATCAAATGGGATTGGGGTAATCAATACAAGGCCGTTTTTCAAACCTCGCTGATTGGGGAGCGTCTTCCTCCTTTTTCATGATTCGCCCCTCATCTGGCCCTGTGGAGTTTTTCATCTAAGTTTCTTTACAGCAAGCCACTTGATGTGGATTGTCTTTATCGGACGTGACAGGCAGGTACAGAGTCGGGATAAAAGGGATGCCAGGGTGCTCCACCTCGTCCTGTCATCATGTTCCCTTGCCTGACAACAGTGGGCATGATGTGAAGAGATGTGACGTGCGCTTGTTTGGGCGGGGGGGAGAGGGGAAGACAGAAATCCTTCTCTTTTCTCAGAAGGAAGGCAAAGCAACCCAATTATTCAGATCACATACTGCAATTTGTTTCTAAATTCATCTGAATTTTAACCAACGTGGACATACGGCTGGTGAAAAAGTTGCACTTGTGGTTTTACTCCTGTGGCGACCATGAATTCTTTTAACATCCTCCTTGCTTCAGCTGAGCGCATAAAATTGATTGTATTTTTAAGGGTACCATTACTGTGGCTAAAATGCCAATGTTACAATTATTGAAGGATACATGTCCATTTCCTATTATTGATTGGACAGCAGTTTTTCTTCCGTGCCTGAACACATATTCCAGAAAAGTCACTTTTTTTTTACTACAACCTCCAGACTCCCCCACTGGCCACTGGCCACTGACAACCTTAACCATGTTCGTCTGTGAGGGAAGTGCTTCTTCCTGCCTGGAATCCTAAATGTATCTCTCATTTTCATGTACACATAGAGACACATTCCGCTATAGAGATATGCACTGTGCGTGCATATGTTATTACAACACATTGTGATGCAGCTTTGTCCTTCCCTTCACAAAATTTCTGCAGGCACGGTTGGGTGTCATGAACAGAATGCAGTCAGTAAGTGCATACCAGCCCCAAAAGTCATGCTGTTTGCCTACTAATCAAGATGACAATGTCACTTCCACAGTATCACAGATGATATGCACTGGGCATGCTGGCTGTAGTCTATAACCTCTGGTATATTTGGCTTGATCCAGCAAGAGCTATGGATTTTTTAAATCAACCTTTTGTGTATGTATTATTCACTTGATTGGGTGTGGCTACACAAGGAAGGGAAAGCAAATTTATTCACTTGTTGTGAAGTTGCACTCGGGAATTCAGGTCTGCTTGACACAAGCGGCTACACAGGGAGAGATGAGGGGAAAAAAATTCTGAGGTCCTTGCTTGCAATTCTATATGGAGCCCTCCCAGTGGCACTGTTACAAATAGTTGCATTAACAAGCAGTGATAAGGCTTTTCCTTCCTCAATCTCCTCATTTCCTCGTGTGTGTGTGTGTGTGTGTGTGTGTGTGTGTGTGTGTGTGTGTGTGTGTGTGTGTGTGTGTGTGTGTTAAAAAGTGTCTTGTAGATGGAACAAGGCTTATTCTCATTTCTCAAGTTATTAAATGAACCAACCCGGAATTCTTTCTAACAAAGGAGAAGCTGTTTAAAAGAAGAGACGTCTTGTGAGAGAGTCTTTGCTCATTCTGTTTGTGTGTGTGTGTTGGCACTGCTTTGTGTGTGTGAATGCACATGGTTCACCCTCCCTCATGAGGAGAAAGGTGAAGGGGAATGGGTTTTTTTTGGCAAAGCAGTGCTTTGTAGTATGTGTGCCCATTCCTTCTCTCTTTCTGCCTGGGTTCAAGCAATCACAGTCTGAACCAATGTGAAAGGATCTCTGTGTGTTTCTAAAGCAGAAGCTCAAGGGGTGGAGGGGAAAATTACTCACTTTAATGAAAACGGTTCCCTACAGATTGATTCCTGTGGTGCCTGAATTTAACCTCCAAATGTTTTGTGCTTGCACAATTCTGGAGCTTGGAAAAGTTTTCGGAATTACAAAATCTGTGCTCCTTTGGGGCCGCCAGAAGTTTCATAAAAGCAAGATTTTGAGAAGTCTCTGATACCAAAGGAGCTGCTGAACTTCCAACCTTTGAAATTTTTACTCCCTCTACGCTCTGCTCTTTCTCTGGCTGGGAGACTATGGCAAAACCTGCCTTTCTCTTTAGCAAAACCTGTGTTTCTCCCACAGCCCTGTATGTATGGACACCCTGGCAAAAAAAACCAAAACCTTCTGCTGCAGAGGGGTTAATGTTCTCAACAGACCTGCACTCCCCCTTACTTTGCCCATCCATTGTTTGGAGTAACTATTCCTACATTGACTGCCTGCCTTTTGATGTCTGGCAATGTTTGTTTATTAGCGCCAGTGGCCTGGGTTAACTCTCAGGGAAAGCTTTCACTAAAATCTCCTTCTTTGCCCTGCCCCGCCTCCTTTTCACAGCCTCTGAGCTCATAAAACCTCAAGCCAGCTTTGAAAAGCCCAGGAAACTTTAAGCAGGAAACCCTCTTTCTCCACCACCTGCCTACCTTTGTGGCAAATGGGGTGAGAAACAGAGAGAGAGAGGGAAGCCAGTGCTTGCCATGGGGTTGGGTAGATCTAAAGATCTGCTTTATAGGTTACAGTTATTCTCTGTGCTGAGGTTTATAGGATAACATGCATATATTTGCTGAGATTTATGGGTTTGCATAGAGAGAGTCCCCTGGGCTGCAAAGAGAGCAAAACTATCCATTTTGAAAGAAATCAACCCTGAGTGCTGAATGGAAGGATAGATCCTGAAGCTGAGGCTCCAATACTTTGGCCATCTCATGAGCAGAGAAGAATCCTTGGAAAACACCCTGATGTTGGGGAAGTGTGAAGGCAAGAGGAAAAGGGGACGACAGAGGATGAGATGGTTGGACAGGGTCATCGAAGCGACCAACATGAATTTGACTGAACTCCGGAAGGCAGTGGAAGACAGGAGGGCCTGCCGTGCTCTGGTCCATGGGGTCTGAAGAGTCAGACATGACTTAATGACTAAACAACAATAGCAACAACATGGGTTTGCATGCAGGGCCAGAAACCATTCTTGGATGAAGGTTTCTGGGAGCTGTGTAGCATAAAATGTAATATTTCCAAGTCTGGACACGTTTGTTGCTCAGAGGAACTTATGGTCAAAGGTTTGACACTGGGGGGACAAAGTTGGGAGAGGAGGTATGGGGCAGGAAAGATATTGATGATGAGTTTTCTTGCCTATACTTCCCGGCTAAACCATCACAAATATGATGCTTTAGCATGCATTATATGTATCCCGGCCCAGAGTTCCTTGGCCATTTATCAGGCTCTCAGCCAGGGGATTTAATGGGTTCAAGTCACAGGAAGCCTGATTTCAGCTGAATATCAGGAAAAACTTCCCAACACTTAATGTAGTACAGCAATGGAATCAATTATCTTGAGAGGTGGTGAGTGCTCCAACATTGGAGGCATTGAAGAGACATTTAGACACCCCCCCCAGCAAATATCCTTTGATTTGTATTGTTGCATTGAGCAGGGGGTTGGACTCGATGGCTTTATAGGCCCCTTCCAATTTCATGATTCTATGATTAATAAGGAGACCTGTTATCTCTGAAGCTTCATTACAGCCAGTTTTCTTGCAAGACACCAGCAATTGGGGAATTTGCTTTTTTAGGAACTATAAATCCCAGCATTGCCCAAGCACTGGTTTTCTTTTTCCTGGGGAATTTAGGTAGTTCCATATCATCATCATCATCATCATCATCATCATCATCATCATCATCATCATCATCATCATCATCATCATCATCATCATCATCATCCTTGTGTGCTGTCAACAGTGGCCACTGTTTTCAGGTTTTTCCAGTGAGAGAATACTGAGAAGAGGTTTACCATTCCCTGCTACTGGGGGCACCCTGAGACTACGTATGTGGCTTGCCCAAGGCCACACAGCCTGGCTCTACTCTATATACACATACAGAGAAAAAATCTATTTTTTAAAAAAACCTTGACAATTTAGGGACAGAATAAAGGTTACCTCATGTTGGCTCACTTCCACAAAGACAGGAAATGGGTTGTTAAGGCAGATGCTTTTATTGTTATGCTCTCTGATTAGGACTGATCTTGGGCAAGGTCACATAGGGGACATGGTGGCACTGTGGGTTAAAGCGCAGAAGCCTCTGTGCTGCAAGGTCAGAAGACCTGCTGTCATAAGATCAAATCCACGCAACAGATTGAGCTCCCGTTGCTTGTCCCAGCTCCTGCCAACCTAGCCGTTCGAAAGCATGCAAAATGCAAAATGCGACTGGATAAATAGGTACCACCATGGTGGGAAGGTAACGGCGTTCCATGTCTAGTCACGCTGACCACGTGACCACGGAAGATTGTCTTTGGACAAACGCTAGCTCTCTGGGTTGGAAACGGGGATGAGCACCGCGCCCTAGAGTCAGACACGACTGGACAAATTGCCAAGGGGAACCTTTACCTTAACCTGTGAAATGTCACAAAGTTGGCTTGCTTACCTTCCATGCATCCATCAGTATTCCTTTTCTTTCAGGCTCCTATCCAAACTGGGAGGACTCAGGTCTGTCACTAGCATATTGCTTCAGCACCTTCTACTCAAATAGGAAAGAAAACTGTGATATCCCTGAGCGAGTACTGGAATAAAAAGAATAAATTTTAAATGCTCATGCATCAGAGGTAGGAGGAACAAATAACCATGGAGGAGTAAAAATGAGTTGCCAGTACTCGGAGGGAGAAGGTCAGGAAAGCTAAAACTCAAAATGAGCACAGGCTTGCAAGAAAAATTATTAAGAAATCTTTTTGGACTGAGTTCAGTTTGAGAAAGGGAACAAGGAAGAGGTAGGTTCACTGTGTCAAGAAAATAGAGATTGCTGATAGGCCTCAATCTTTTTCTAAAAGGATAATGGTGCTAAATCTGGTGAAATTAGGAAAAAATAACAATGATACAATGAAGAGACTGCTAGGTGAAAGGTGATCAGAGACTTGAGTCCTGGGCCCGGTGCTCTTCAGTATTTTTTATTAAGGACTTGGATGAGGGAGGGCAGGGAATGCTTGTCAAATTTGCAGATGATACGAAATTGGGTGGAACAGCTAATACCCTAGAAGACAGAAATAAAATTCAAAATGACCTTGATAGGATGGAGCACTGGGCCGAAAGCAACAGGAGAAATTCAACAGAGAGAAGTGCAAAGTACTGCACCCCGGGAAAAGAAACCAATTGCACAGTTACAGGATGGGGGATACCTGGCTCAGCAAAACTGCGAGCGAGAAGGATCTTGGAATTGTTGCAGATCACAACTAAATATGAGCCAACAGTGTGATGTGGCTACAAAAAAGGCAAATGCTATTTTAGGCTGCATTAATAGAAGTATCTCCTGCCAACCTAGCAGTTCAAAAGCACGTAAAAAAGTAGATAAATAGGTACCACAGTGGGAAGGTCACGGTGTTCCGTGTCTAGTTGTGCTGGCCACATGACCACGGAAGTTTGTCTACGGACAAAACGGTGGCTCCACGGCTTGGAAACAGGGATGAGCACCGTCCCCCAGAGTTGGACACGGCTGACATTTGTCAAGGGGAATCTTTACCTTTACCTTTAAAAGAAGTATAGTTTCCAAATCCCGTGAGGTGCTAATCTTCCTCTATTCAGTACTGGTTAGGCCTCACCTTGGGTATTGTGTCCAGTTCTGGACACCACACTTCAAGAAGGATGCTAACAAATTGGAACAAGTTCAGAGGAGGGCGACAAAGATGATCAGGGGGCTGGAAACCAAGCGTTATGAAAGAATTGGGCATTTTTAGCTTTGAGAAAAGAAGACTGAGGGGTGATATGGTAGCACTTTTCAAATATTTGAAAGGCTGTCTACAGAGGAGGGGCAGGATCTGTTCTCGATCATCTCAGAGTGCAGGACACTAACAATGGGCTCAAGTTAAAGAAAGCCAGATTTCGATTTAATATCAGGAAAAACGTCTTAACTGTTAGAGCAGTACGACAGTGGAACCAGTTACCTTGGGAGTTGGTGAGTGCTCCAACACTGGAGGCATTCAAGAAAAATTTAGATAATCACCTGGAAGATCTGCTTTGATTGTATTCCTGCATCAAGCAAGGGGTTGGATTTGATGGCCTTGTAGGCCCCTTCCAACTTCAATATTCTGTGATTCTATGAAATGATTTCAGGCCACAGCAGCAAATAGTCTGTGGTGCAAGGATGTGGAAGGAAGATGCAGATATAATCTCCAAGACTGTTTAAATTCATTTTGAGCAATCTTGAAGAATACATATGTTTCTGAGTAACTGGAGTAAAACAAATGTCCCCATCATCCAAGAGAGGGAGAAATAGGAATAACCAATCGGGTCAATACGATACCAGGAAAGGTCCAAGAACAGTTAATTAAATGAGTGATTTAATTACCTATTAAACTTTGATTTATAATTCTCTCTCTGTCTCTTAGCCTCACTCACTCACACACTTTCTCTCTTTTGATAGAATTGCAAGCTTGGTAGATTGAGGGCATGCTGTGGATGTCCTTTGCCTTTCCGACAGCTGTCCCATGATATCTATCCAGAAAAGTTAAATGTGGGCTATTTTGTTTTATGATCACCCCATAGTGCATAGGCACTCTCTGGCCAGGATATCATAATTCAAACAACAACAACAATTAAATATGAACAGATAAACAAAGCATAGTAATAAAGAAACAAATTGCATAATATCCGCTGATGAATCTGGAAGTTGAGTCATGGCGTGGACTTCTTTCTTGTTAGGTTGAAACATTTCATTACTCATCCAAGTAGCTTCTTCAATCTGAGGAGAGTTGGTAGGAGATCCCTGATATACCCTCTGTGACAAACCCAGACCTACTGGGATATATCACACAGTTACTAAGCTGCCACCAACCATTCCCTTTAAGAAGTCACACAGACCAGGGATGGATTTTTAAACAATAAAAAGAATAAGGTTTATTTTAAATACACACAGGGAAAAATAAACAATCAGGTGAATAGGATAAAGCAACGTGGCTTATTCTCACTCATACATACACACAGTTTGGTTCACCCAGAACCCTTAACTGGAAGCACAGACCCTGAACCTATCAGTTCTGGCTAACCAACAGACACCTGAACCTATCAGGTTGGTACTCTGACACACAGTAGTACCCTGTCTGACACACAGACTCCCACAACAGCTTCTTCTTCCCCGCTGCTGCTTCGTCACAACCCAGTGTCTCACAGTGTCTCTCAGCATCTTCTCATCCTCTCACCACACAGGCATCACATATTTATACAGTACAGCCCCTCCTCCTGATGTCCCGCCTTCCACTCCCCATAGGATGGAACTTTCCCTCCAAACCCATGACAGACAGGTAACATCAGTGCTGTATGTAACACCTCCCCTCTTTATAAGTTGTTTTGTAGGGGGAAAGCTAACGTGCTTTTCACCAAAAAACAACCTGTATAAAACACACAACAACAGTTATACATACCATATTATACTCACTTATACTTACATTCTAAGTTAAACCATAGCAAATAGGCATTTAAACATTTATCATATACATTACATCAATTTACCTTTATTCATACAAACCAAGTTCAAAAAACAGGTACATTTAACTTTTTGTCATCATTATATACACATAGTCCATGTTCTTTCGCCGTCTTCAATCTTCAGGTCTTCTTGACAAGGCGTCAGCAACACAGTTCACTGACCCTCTGACCACCTTCACTTCAAAGTCATAGTCCTGTAGGTTTAAAGCCCACCTCATAAGTTTGCTATTGTGGGTTTTCATTGTCTTTAACCATTGCAATGGTGAATGGTCAGTACACAGAATAAAATGTCTTCCCCAGATGTAAGGCTTGGCCTTCTGGATCGCGTAGACTATGGCCAAACACTCCTTCTCCACGGTTGCCAAATGTCTCTCACCTTTTTGAAGTTTCCTACTCAGGTAGGACACTGGATGCTGGTCACCATTCTCATCCTCCTGGCACAGAACTGCTCCTACCCCGCTGTTAGACGCATCTGTGTAGATGATGAACTCCCGGTCGAAGTCTGGAGCCCGCAGGACTGGATAGTTGATTAACGCCTCCTTCAACCTCTGGAACGCCGCCTCACAGTCGCTGGTCCACGGGATGCGGTCATCAGCCCTCTTCCTCGTCAGATCGGTCAGCGGAGCCGCAATCTCGCTAAACCTCGGGATGAACTTTCTGTAGTAGCCCACCAACCCAAGAAATGATTTGACTTTTTTCTTGGTGTTGGGTCTAGGCCAATCACGAACAGCTTCTATTTTGGCCTCCAGGGGTTTTATCACTCCTCCCCCTACCATGTGACCCAAGTATTTTATTTCTGGGCTACCCAGCTGACACTTGCTGGCCTTTACTGTTAGCCCTGCTGCACTTAACCTCTGCAGCACTAACTCCAGGTGTATCAGGTGATCTTCCCAGGTATTACTGAAGATCCCTATGTCGTCAATGTAGGCCACTGTAAAGTCACTGAGCCCCGCCAAGGTCTGGTCCATCAGCCTTTGGAATGTGGCTGGTGCATTTCTGAGACCAAAGCTCAGGACTCGAAACTCATAGAGACCAAAAGGGCTGCAAAAGGCAGTCTTTTCTTGATCCCTGGGATCAATTCTCAATTGCCAATATCCCTTTACCAGGTCCAATGATGAGATGAACCGACAACCCCCTATGGTTTCAATCAGGTTGTCTAGCCTGGGCATTGGGTAGGCATCAGGAGTGGTTACACGGTTTAATTTCCTGTAATCAACACAAAACCTAATGCTCCCATCAGGCTTGTCCACAAGGACTATTGGAGAGGACCAAGGACTAGAAGAGGGGACGATTATGTTCTCCCTCAGCATCTCGTCCAGCTCCCTCCGCACCTTGTCCCTATAGGGTCCCGTTACTCGGTATGGGGATACTGCCTGCGGGGGTGCATCCCCTGTGTGGATCCGATGCATCACTCCCTTCCCTATCCCCGGCTTGTTGGAAAACACCTGTTGATATTTACTAAGCAGCATTTTTAGTTCTTGCTGCTGGTCTTGGGTGAGTGCAGGACTGATCTTTACCTCCTCTGGGTTGTATTTTACTTCCCCTCTACCCTCCCAGAAGGGTAATTCCGCTTCCTCACTCTCAGCTGCTTTTATCGCGAATAGAACCCTCTGTTCCCCTCTGTAGTAGGGTTTTAGGGCATTCACATGAACCACCCTCCTTGCCTGGTTCTCCTCCTGCTCTATTAGGTAGTTCAGGTCTGACATCTTGGAAATGACCCTATATGGTCCTGCCCATTTGAGCTGCAGTTTATTCTCTCTGCAGGGCCTAAGCCAAAGCACTTCCTCCCCTGGGTCAAAGTGCCTCTCTCTAGCTTTGTGGTCATACCATGTTTTCTGTCTGACCTTCTGAGCTTGCAGGTTTTCTGCTGCCAGCTCTAGATTTCTCCTTAGGTCATTCATCAAGGTGTCTATGTAAGTCACAACGTCTTGTGGGTCATCCTGGGTGATCTGCTCCCAATTTTGTTTGATCAAATCAAGGGGCTCTTTCACCCCTAAGTGTGCAGCAAACATGTCAGAGTGACCCCTTTGTAAGATCATGGGGCGATACTTTTCAGGTACCACCAGCTGACTTCTGATCCCATCTCCCCCTTTTGAGGTATTCCTCAGGGTCTCTCTATATAAAATCCCCTTTTCCTCCAGAAATCTCACTGGGGTTTCAGGTGTTAGCTGGGCGTCAGTCACCTGTTCAAAACACTTTTGGAGAGTGGCGTCTGCCTTTTGCTCCTGTCCAAATCTGCTGTCTGTGGTTAAGGTTTCCACCACAGCTTCTGAACTCCCCTCTGCTTCCGTCTCTGGCTCATCATTACCCCCCTGAACTGTCCCTGTGGTGGCTTGTGAGCGTGTAATCACTAGCACCCGTTTCACATGTTCAGCCAGGTCATTTCCCACGAGCACGGCTGCTGGCAGAGTCGATGAAATCGCTAGCCGCCAAGCTCCCCTCCAGCCTTGAAAGTTGACAGGTACCTCTGCTACTGGCAGAGAGATTACCTGCCCCTCAATCCCTGCCACCTTTATGCTCTCATTTGGGATTATAAACTCCCTAGGAATAATATCTGGATGGCACAGGGTTACCTGGGAACAAGTGTCCCGCAGCCCCCTATACTGACGGTCAAGTATTCCTACGTCCACCCCGGCTGTCTCAAACAACTGAGAATCTGTTTTTACCAGCAAGCAGCGCTTTACCTCCACAAGAGGACCATTTTCCTCAGCCTGATCAGCAGAGGTAGCTGTTCCAGACTGAGTAGTCATGGCAACAGGCTCCCTCTGTGACAATGAGCTTTGCTCCTTCTGGACACAGAACACAGCTTTTGGCTTGGTCCCACTAGAATTCTGAGGCACCATTCCTTTTAGCTGCTTTAATTTCTCACACTCTGAGATTAGATGACCCTTTCCCTGACAGAAATAACATTTTCTGGTGTATTTTGATTCTCTCTCATCTTGTTTT
Source organism: Pogona vitticeps (assembly GCF_051106095.1). Taxonomy (NCBI): domain Eukaryota; kingdom Metazoa; phylum Chordata; class Lepidosauria; order Squamata; family Agamidae; genus Pogona; species Pogona vitticeps. The sequence continues at coordinate 228,600,063 of NC_135786.1, forward strand.
GGTTTTCCCTCCAAAATCTGAGGTCTTAGTTTCATGTCTGAGGGCTTCCCTTCACCATGGGCCCCTCCCCCTTGCTGGCTTTTCCCTGGTCCCTGAGAGTACTTGCTGTAGGTTTCTTTGGGTTTACCTACAGATTTCCCCTCACCCAAGGGCTTTCTTATTTGAGAAATAAAATCTGCGATCTCTGCGGCTGCTGCCACAGATTTCGGTTTCCTTTCCCTCACCTGGAATTTCAATTCCCCATGCAGGACTGAATAGAACTGTTCCAGGGCTATCAAATCTTTAAGCTGCTCATAGGTCTCTGTTCCCTCCTGCGATAGCCATTTCTCAAGCAGCCTCACCAATTGGGCCCCCACTTGGGTAAAAGTCTGTTCTGGTTTTTTTGTGAGGGACCTGAATCTTTGTCTCAGCTGCTCTGCATTTATCCCATGTCTGGCAAACACCAGTTTTTTAAACTCTGCAAAATCTTTCATCAGTTCCTCAGGCATCTCGGCATAGACCTCAGCCAGGCTACCACTGATTAAAGATCGCATGATGGTCATCTTCTCAGTTTCCCTCACTGAGAAGTCCACAAACGCTCTTTCCACTAAGGAAAAGAACACCTCAGGACAATCTCCCTTGTGGTACACAGGGAATTTCTTCAGGTCAGCCTTAGACAATTGGCCTCCCTCAGAATCCCTATTGTTATTATTGTTCTGGTTCATCATTTCCAGTTTTCTTAATTCAAACGCCATTCTTTCTTTTTCCAGAGCAATTTTCTGAGTTCTGGGTTCTGCTCTCCTGTGCTGTCACCCTGCACTGAGCCAAATTCATCCTCAGAACCTTGGTCAATCTGGGGGTCTTTCACTTCACTCATGTCTGCCATCTGGCTTCGAGTCAAGGGCATAATCCCCCCTCAGAACAGGCTGCTTTAAAAAGTCAAGCCTCAAAATAAAACGACCACTTTTTTCCTCTTGCCTCAGAACCAGCTTTCCCTAGAGATTGCTGCTGTTCTTCAGCACTAACTTGCAACAGTATCGAGTCAGAGCCTACCCCCCTCTGCTGGGCCTCTCAGCTGGCAAGCTAGCTCACTGTTACTACGCAGTTTTGCCTCAGCTTTTTCCTGCCAAAACTAGGCTGCCTCAGAGCACCTTAATCTAAGTCTCCCCAGTTGGCACGTTCTTCTACTAGCGCACCTCCCCGTGAGGTACACCTAGAAGATTACCTACGCGCCTCAGACTGTCCCTGACTAGACCCCCCTTGCTCTGGGCACACTTGCCAAGGCTTTGCTGGACCGCTGGACAACTGGACCAGTCGTATCCCACACGCTGGACACCAATCAATGTGACAAACCCAGACCTACTGGGATATATCACACAGTTACTAAGCTGCCACCAACCATTCCCTTTAAGAAGTCACACAGACCAGGGATGGATTTTTAAACAATAAAAAGAATAAGGTTTATTTTAAATACACACAGGGAAAAATAAACAATCAGGTGAATAGGATAAAGCAACGTGGCTTATTCTCACTCATACATACACACAGTTTGGTTCACCCAGAACCCTTAACTGGAAGCACAGACCCTGAACCTATCAGTTCTGGCTAACCAACAGACACCTGAACCTATCAGGTTGGTACTCTGACACACAGTAGTACCCTGTCTGACACACAGACTCCCACAACAGCTTCTTCTTCCCCGCTGCTGCTTCGTCACAACCCAGTGTCTCACAGTGTCTCTCAGCATCTTCTCATCCTCTCACCACACAGGCATCACATATTTATACAGTACAGCCCCTCCTCCTGATGTCCCGCCTTCCACTCCCCATAGGATGGAACTTTCCCTCCAAACCCATGACAGACAGGTAACATCAGTGCTTCTTTCTTGTTAGGTTGAAACATTTCATTACTCATCCAAGTAGCTTCTTCAATCTGAGGAGAGTTGGTAGGAGATCCCTGATATACCCTCCACGTTGGTTTCACTTCTCCTGGTCTGAATAGGCTTGTTAGATGGACAAAGGACTGGGGGTGAGGGATAAACCCACCTCTGCAGTCCTTCTCCACCCATTGTCATGGGTAATTAACAGTAGACAGTGGTCTTTCTTGTGTGTGTGGTCCCAATCTTTCAGGGGACTGATGAAAGGGCAGCATGATAAATAGGATATATCAACGATCTCCTACCAAATCTCCTCAGACTGAAAAAGCTGCTTGAATGAGTAGTGAAACGTTTCAACCTAACAAGAAAGAAGTCCAGTTGCCATGACTCAACTTCAGATAACCTCACCTGGATGACTGAGAATCTTCACAGATAGATCCTCGGCTGAAAGGAAGATAATTAACAGTAAAACCCCAATCTAAGAGCCTAGCCAGCAAAACCAAGAATAATATGGCAAATGTTGTGACAAGTGCTCGTGAGAATTCAAGTGTAAAACCATTAAAAGGCATCCTGAAGAGTTCAAGTTTTAGCATTTTTCTGAAGGTAGCAAAGGGACAGTGCTTGGTGAACTGCCAACCGTACTTTGTTCCACAATGTTATGTGGATTGGTAGCTAATGGATGGACCTTATTCAAAGAGCACTTACTATTAGTTCCTCACCATCTTGGAAAGAGGTAAGAAGTTGAGTGTCACAGAATTCTGACTCGGGCCTGGTGATGTTCAAATGTATGCTATGTATGTGTGCATTCAATTTTTATACTATCGTCGTCCATGCCGTGAGGGAGCAGGCCGGTTACATGGGGCTTGTCAGCCTTGAAAGGCATTCCATTTAGAAGAAGGAAAACTCCGACTTCAAACCCCCACTGAGGCGCCACCATCATCGTCCATAATATGAGGGAGCAGGCCGGGTAGGTGGGACTCGTCCACCCTGGAAGGCAGCCCATCTAGGAGAAGGAAAACTCCGATTTCAAACCTCCACTGCCTTGTGGCTAATATCCACTGACAGAAAAGGCTTCAGGAGTCAACTTCGAGGCAAAATCCAGAGCTGGAGTCCCGGAGCCAGTTCGTGTCGTTCTGTCACCTCCTGCGACATCACTGGAACCAGTTGTATTGGCTCTTGCCTTTCCATTGGACTATTTCAGCAAAGTGGAGAGGGGGGATTTGCTGCTTGGGTAACAGCCTATCCTCCAAATTATTTTACCCAGGCTTCGTGCTCTGGAGAGGACACTCCAGCTTCACATACAGTGTCAAAGTTCTCCATACAGAGCACGTTACCATAGTCTCTCGAGACTGAAGGATGCCTATGAATGTGTATTCAGTTTTTTTTCCATTGCCCATCTACTGGCATGCCAGTACTTTGGATGGTTTACAAACATAGAGCATACACATAAAAACCCACCCACCCCAACCCAAAACAATCTAAAATCAACTACACAGAGAGAGACAAAACAATGATGGCAACTAATGACCCTCAACAGAATCAAAGTTATAAAGTAAATATGAACAATTAGAAGGGGAGAACCTCTCTAAAAAGCAATGTTTTCATTTGCTTTCTAAAGATTGGATGGAAAGGGGCCTGGTGCATCTCCACTTGTACCGTGTTCCACAGAGAAGTGGCCACCACGGAGAAGGCCCAGCCTGCCATTGGTGGCCCTCCACAGCAGCAAAGCTATGGAGGTGTGGGTGGTATAGGTGGTAGACTTCTGGCAGAGCTGCTTCAATAGGTAAGGAGGTCCCAGATCATTCAGGGCTTTGTATGTCAACATTAACATCTTGAATTTGGCAGGGGATCATACAGGCAACCAGTGCAAATAAGCCAGGACTGGGGGGAGTTATTTGTATGTAGAAATCCCCGAGACCAAATAAATTTTCCTGTATTTATTTTTATTACAGTACAGAAGCTTCTGTGCTGCAATGTCAGAAGACCTGCAGTGGTAAGATCGAATCCATGCAATGGAGAGAGCTCCCATCGATTGTCCCAGCTCCCGCCAACCTAGCAGTTTGAAAGGATGCAAAATGCAAAATGCAAGTACATAAATAGGTAACACTGTGGTGGGAAGGTAACAGCATTCTATGTCTAGTTGTGCTGGCCACGTGACCACGGAAGATTGTCTTTGGACAAACGCTGGCTCTATGGGTTGGAAACGGAGATGAGCACCGCCCTCTAGAGTCGGACACGACTGGACAAATTGTGAAGGGGAACCTGAAAATAATGCCTCGGTTTACGGGGTTTTTTTCCCCGCAGTACGAAGGAAGTTTCCCCAGATTGCATTGTGCCTGGAGGTTTATAGCGCTGCCCCACGTCTCAGTTTATGAGTTTTTTTTTTTTGCATTACATAACGTCCTGTAGAACTCATTAATTTTATAAACTGAGGTATTACTGTAGCTTTAAACTTTTTAAAGTTAAGTATTTGTAACCAACCCTAAAACTGAAATTGTTCATCTGCTCACAGGGGGTGGGGACAATTTGTAGCTTGCATAATTAAACTGTGAACCACCCAAAGAGTACTTAAGTGCTACAAGGTGATATATAAGCAGCATGCTTTGCTCTTTTTTTGCCTTAAATGTTTTAATCACTTAATGCATTTAAAATTATTATTATAGTTTAATTGATTTTTGCATTTTTAATTACATTTGTTCTAACATTGTGAACCACCTTGAGTCCCCTCATTGGAAGAAACATCGCCTACAAATGATACTAAATAAAGAAATGAATATCTAGATAATGCAGAGTAGGCCCATTGAATCAGTGGAACATACATAGGTATTGACTCACAAAATCTCCAGTGATTCAACAGGCCTATTCTAGTTGTGACTTACAACTGGATTCCAGCCACTGCTCCCCACCCACCCACCCACCCACCATATTAGTCTACTTTAGAAGTATCAAAGAGAGAAAGGGAAAGGCACCTTTAAAGATAACAAATTTCTTTCAATTTTCAAAACGATAACCATATTAGTCTGGTTTTGGCAATGAAAAAAAAATACCCAAAGAAAACTATTTTGCATCTTTATGACTAAGAAATTTATTTTGGTGTGAACATTTGTGGCTTACAGGCACAGAAACGTCACATTTTGGGAGCACGACACCCAGAATCTTGTTGTCACAGGCAAGCTCTGGAACACAGCTTTCCTCAACCCAGTGTGCGCTCCCAATGTGTTGGCCAACAACACAACTGTGGTGGCAGGGGTGATGGGGCTTGTAGCCCCCTGCATCTCGAGGGTGCGAGAATCAGAAAAGTTTCATCAACCTTTCCAAGTCAGGAAACATGTTGCAACTCCCACCTCTCACCCTGCCTTTGCTAATTTTAATCACGTTCTTTTCTGAAAGCTTAGACCCATCAAAGTTGATAAGCTTCTCTCTCTTTTCCCCCCTCCCTCCCCTCCCTTTTGTTGGCTGGCCTTTGTTGCTTTAGCAAACAAGTCATGAATCCTACACACCTACTGCTCAAGCAAACATTCCTCCCAATTATCTGCAGACTGGAGTGCATTTGACAGAGGCATCAATCTTCCATGGGACAGACTGCTGGGGGTGGGGTGGGGTATGGGATCTTTCTGACTGTGCATCTCTGGAGTCCTTGACTCCCTTGTCCTTCTGCCCTTCCTCTCTGGATCCCAGATAACCAGTTAAAACATTTGCCTCAGACCCTCCTTATTGTCATTAAAATCGTAAAGGCCTTACCCAGGCACATGAGTGGTTGGCTTGGAGTCCTAGTGGCTATACCAAGTCAAGGAGGGGGGAGCATTTCCTGCCCTCCACACCCCAAAAGAACAAGGCTGGGCAGGATGATCACTTGTGCTCGGTATTTAGAATAGAGCTGAAGGCTGGATGTGCCACTTCTATAGTATGGGGGCATGGGCACCAGATTTTTCCATGTGAATCCAACAGATTACAGCCTTTGCTAGGGTGACCGCTCACACGGTGCCAAAACAGAAGATGTGCTTCACCAAAGGAGAGAAAATAAAGCATGCATTAATCTGCATAAATCACACAAGCTAAGTTAGAAATGTTTGTTATAACACATCTCACTATAGCAGGAAAGACTGCGACTCAGTGATCTGTGGTCCTATTAAATCTACCGGGATCTGAAATAGGAACTTTTCCAGCTTCTAATTTTTGGAGGAATTGTTTTAAAATATGTGTTTAAATAAATATTAGACACAAGTCTTCATGCAGAGTTTTAAAAATAGCAAATCAATGCAGGTTTTTAAATGGCATATTTGAAAATGGCAGACTAATCCAGAAGTGAGACAGAACGGAGGACAGAGGAGCAGATAAAATCAACAAACATGGATTTATGAGTGAACACAGGAAAGTGACATGGAGGAGATTTAGATGGAATCATGTGCTTTGCCCTTTCTCCTACCCATCTGTGCATTAGCCTCTGTTTCAGCAGGCAAAGCTAAAGGAACACTTCCTTTCTGTAGAGTCCTTTTGCCCCTTTCATCCATATTTCATCCACCCCATCACTTAAACTTCCCTTGCACCTCCCTGTAAGTGGCCTTGCAAGGAACAGAGAGCAACCTATAGCTGTTGTAGGTTTTTCGGGCTGTTTGGCCATATTCTGGAGGTTTTTCTTCCTAACATTTCACCGGTCTCTGTATTGCTGGTGTTATATTGGTGTATATATTGGGACCACCAAAATGCAGCATTCACACCAGGATCAAAGGACATGAAAGACACTGCAGATTAAAATAAATGGAAACATCGGCAGTAGTTGAACATGCCCTGAAATAAGCTGGACATGAAATTTATTTGACCATTTTCATTTCTTCCTTGTCAACTTTAAAGTTATGTAATTCTTCTATAGTCATTTTTGCTACCTTCGTGTTCAACTGTAATCCTGCTTTTGTACTTTATTTATGCTTCATTTGTATTCATTTGAGATCATTGCTATTTTCTGCCAGTAATGTGGCATCATCTACTTACCTTAAATTATATCAAGATGTAAATAGAGCCTGGCATGTAATAGTCTACTATACTGCACATAAGACTATAAATAAACCTTAGAAACATGGTATCTTCATGTCTTGAGGCATCCATGGTATGTTTTAATATTTAGCAGAGACATGCATATCAGGAGATAGTAAGCAAAGAAAAGAGGCAATAAGTGGGAGTCCCAGGAGCACACAGTAGGTTTTGCAAACACATGATAAATGTGGTGGATAAAAAACAGCAGGTCTGTTCATTGTCATTTTCTTTATCTGTCTATCTAGAGTGAGACCTTATCCTATGCTGTTAACTCTTTCTCCAATTACCGAGTTTCACCTTCATTTCCCATACAGGAAGTAGGATTGTTTTTAGGGAACTCGTAATCTACAGAGCTGTTGAGGAGGAGTCATGAAGCCCTGATCTGTGCTGAAAGGTCACCAAAGGCAGCCGAAGACACACTGTGCTAAACAGAGTCCCTTTATGATGGGCCACCTACAGTAGTTGATTCTGACTTAGGGTGAGCCTCCCAGGATCTTCCCTAGGAAATACTCAAAAGCAATTTGCCAGCCCCTCCTCCTCCTCTTGGTGGCACTCCGGGACTGTCCCGCTTGCTCGGGTTTGGAGCGGTGGCAGGACCTGTAATCCCATGAGGCACATGTGCTCCAGGAGACCTTGGCTGGACCACCCTGGAGTGCTCAGTGGGGATTTAATCACCCGGATCCTGGATTTGTGGCTGGGTGCAACAACTCACTGAGCTATCCTAATAGCCAATTGCCAGCTACAATATACTGGTATACAGGCCCCATCCGTTGGCCTGTCCTGTCATTGGCATGCGATTTCTGTGAACAGCTCTGAGCAGAATTAGGCCCTCCAGATGCAAGAGGTTTCCTACCCATGTGTTATCTCATTAAACACCAAAAACAGTCATCAGCAAATCCAAGGGTGGGGAACCTCTGTTGCCATATCTTGATGCAGGGAAGAAGGAGATTGACCTAGCGCTAGTCTTGACTAGAGTAGACCCACTTATTCTACAGGATTTACATAATGGTTGACTTACCATTCAGCAATTTATTCAATGGGTCTGCACCAGCCAGGACTAGCAATAGGTTGCAGGCTGTCATCTCCTTGGCCCATTGGAGAAGGGCCGTGCATAGGCTGGAGGTACAGCTTCCACACCCAAGCTCCGGCCTCCCATACATGTCCACCTCTGACCTATGAGAAACAGTGTCCATTTTGCATCGAGGTACAAAGTCATGCATCTGCTCAGGTTCCTTTCCTTGCAAGCATACCACCTCTGAGTGATCATGGCGAAACCCTTCCGAGGGGGCAGCACCAGGCCAAGATCCAGTGGTGGGATTCAGCAGACCAACAAACGGTTCTGCAGAACCAATAATACATTAGCTACCGGTTCTGTAGAACTGGTGCGAACCTGCTGAATCCCACCACTGCCAAGATCTCACCCAAAGAAGAAACGATGCCTACAGTTGAAATTCATACTGAAAAGGTTACAGATAACTCATTTCTTCTCTCTTCTTCTCTCCCTTTTGTTGCCGTGAAAAGAGAGGAGGTGTTTTGTTTCCTGGTAGGGGGGGCATCACTTTTTCTTCCAACAGGAAGCCGAAAGATTGCTCAAAGCAAGAAAAAGAAAGGAGGGGTGTCAATCTTGTGCATGGCAAACGGCTCTGCAGTTCCTGACATGCCGTGAACATTTAAAAGTAAATTCAAGCCCCAGGGCTGTTTTCCTCCCACCCTCTTATTCCTTTCTCTTGACCTAACTCCATGGTGCCAAATAGGGACAGAATCTTGAGTGATCACAAGCAGCAGCTATTAGCTGGACACTCAACCCCCCCCCCCCAACACACAGCCATCCTGGTGCTTCCTCAGCTCAAAACCCCAAACCTCCACCCTCCCCTCATCCATTCGGTGGGATGGGGGCAAAAGATATACTGGGCAAAGGCAAGTGTGATTGTAGGAAAGAAAATGAGGTGGGGTAAGAAGCTATGCAACCTTCTCCCTTCTGATTGGCTTTTTCAGTTGAGAAAACTATATGTCCTAGCTGCTATTTCATTCACGGAATAGAATCACAGAATAAAAATAGACACTGGACAGATTAGGCGTGCAAGTGCAGGAAAGGGAACTGTCCATTGGGAGGAGAATGCATTTCTCCCTCATCTTAGAACTCTCATCATTCTAGTCATTCCTTGCAGTTTGCATTTGTTATTAAGTTTGTTTCTTTTATATGTTACAATTTATTTTATTTCGTAATGATGGACCTGTGTCATTTTTTTGAGTCCACTCCCAAATGTTTTGCTAGATTTTTGTAAGTTACCGAGGTAATTTTTTATTATTTTTATTTTTCCTTACTATATTTTCAAATTTCTGTTTTGTAAAATTCCTAATACGTGTTATTGAAAGGTCGCATGTGCTCTTTCAAGGCAAGGAAACAAACTTATTCCCCCTCCTCGCTCCAATCTGATTTTCAGCTATTTTTTTTTCCATCATGGGCAGGAAAGGGAGAAAAAGATAAATGGGTGAAACAACAGAAAGAGGAGAGAAACTCTGTGGCCTTCTGGGCTCTGCTTACTTTCCAGCTTACCTCTGTCTTCCCCAATGTGATGTTTGAGGTTATAAAGGAGAAAGATGTACGTAACTCTATGTAGAAAAAATGGGCAATGTAAGGAAGGGAGGGAGAGACTGCAAAAGCTCCCCCCCCCCATGCACACCTTTTAGTAGTTTTACAAGTCAAAATTACATCCTCCAAGCAGGCTCTTTTTAAAATCCAGTTACAGCAGGCAAAATTACTCTACAGGCTGTTTGCACTGTGAATCTGAGTGAAGGAGCAGTTGAGTACGAGAGAAAAGAGGCTGCTTCACCCTTTCTCCTGAGGTTTTTTTTTTCAGTTTCAAACTGCTTTTCACCTATGGAAACAGTGAGCCTTCACCAACACAGACTGTGCAACAAGGAGAGCACCTAATTGGAAGAGAGAGTTTCTTAAGTGTTGAAAGGAAGAGGCCATCCAACTGTTACAGGAGGAACTTTCCATGCCTCTTATAGCTTATGAATTAGCTTCCTTTCTTTTTGTGATTGGCCACTGGCAAGTGAACCAAGTTTCATTTGGAGGTTTGAGTTTTCAGACATAGAGGTGTAGCAACCCCAGACCTACTGGAGTATCCCACCCTGTAGTTATGCTGCCACCAACCCTTCGCTCTCCCAAGTCACCCAGACCAGGAATGGATTTTAATAAACAAGAGAACAAGGTTTATTGAAAAAACAAACAGGGTAAATAAAAGGATCAGGTAAATAGGATACTGGAACTTGGTATAGTCCCAATCATACACATACAACAGATTGGTTCCCACGGAACACTTTAAGGTAACGCACAGACCCTGAACCTATCCGTTCTGGCTACCTAGATAGAAACCTGAACCTATCAGGTATGTGCTATCTGACGAACAGTTGTACCCAGTCTGACCCACAGACTCCAACTCCACTTCTCCACGTCAGCTCTCTTACGAAGGACTTCCCCCAAATATATACAGTACAGCTCCTCCCCCCTGATGTCCTGCCTTCCACTCCCCATAGGATGGAACTTTCCCTCCAAACCCATGACAGACAGGTACCATCAGTGCTGTATGTGACACCTCCCCCCTTTATAAGTTGTTTTGCGGGGGAAAAGCTAAAGTGCTTTTCTCCAAAAAAACAACCAGAATCAAAACACATAAACAGTTATACATTATAATACAATCCCATAACCCATACTTACTCACTCTAGGTCAAACATATCACTTATGCATTTATACATTAATATTTGCAATACATTAAGTTACCTTTATTAATACAAACCACGCCTGTTCAATAAACAGGTACATTTAACTTTTGGTCACCAATATACACAGTCCATGGTTTCTTCGCCGTCTTCACTCGTTGGGTCTTCTTGACAAGGCGTCAGCAACACAGTTCATTGTCCCTCTGACCACCTTCACTTCAAAGTCAAAATCTTGCAGGTTTAAAGCCCACCTCATAAGTTTACTATTATGGGTTTTCATTGTCTTTAACCACTGCAGTGGTGAGTGGTCAGTGCACAGAACAAAATGTCTTCCCCAGATGTAAGGTTTGGCCTTCTGAATCGCGTATACTATGGCCAGGCACTCCTTTTCCACGGTTGCCAAATGTCTCTCACCTTTCTGGAGTTTCCTACTCAGGTAGGACACTGGATGCTGGTCACCATTTTCATCCTCCTGGCAAAGAACTGCTCCTACCCCGCTGTTAGACGCATCGGTGTAGATGATGAACTCCCGGTCGAAGTCGGGAGCATGCAGCACTGGATAATGGATGAGCGCCTCCTTCAACCTCTGGAACGCCTCCTCACAGTCGCTGGTCCACGGGATGCGGTCATCAGTCTTCTTCCGCGTCAGATCGGTCAGCGGAGTCGCCATCTCGCTAAACCTCGGGATGAACTTTCTGTAGTAGCCCACCAACCCAAGAAATGATTTGACTTTTTTCTTGGTGTTGGGTCTGGGCCAATCACGAACAGCTTCTATCTTGGCCTCTAGGGGTTTGATCACTCCTCCCCCTACTATGTGTCCCAAGTATTTTATTTCTGGGCTACCCAGCTGACACTTGCTTGCCTTTACTGTTAGCCCTGCTGCACTTAACCTCTGCAGCACTATCTCCAGGTGTTTCAGGTGATCTTCCCAGGTATTGCTGAAGATCCCTATATCGTCAATGTAGGCCACAGTAAAGTCACTGAGCCCTGCTAAGGTCTGGTCCATCAGCCTTTGGAATGTGGCTGGTGCATTTCTGAGACCAAAACTAAGGACTCTAAACTCATATAGACCGAAAGGGCTGCAAAATGCGGTCTTTTCCTGATCCCTGGGATCAATCCTTAATTGCCAGTAACCCTTTACTAGGTCCAACGATGAAATGAACCGACAACCCCCTATGGTTTCAATCAAGTTGTCTAGCCTGGGCATTGGGTAGGCATCAGGAGTGGTTACGCGGTTTAATTTCCGGTAATCTACACAAAATCTAATGCTCCCATCAGGCTTGTCCACCAGGACTATCGGAGAGGACCAAGGACTAGAAGAGGGGACGATTATGTTCTCCCTAAGCATCTCGTCCAGCTCCTTCCGCACCTTGTCCCTATAGGGTCCCGTCACTCGGTACGGGGATACTGCTTGCGGGGGTGCATCCCCTGTGTGGGTCCGATGCATCACTCCATTCACTATCCCCGGCTTATTTGAAAAAACCTTATGATATTTAGTGAGCAGCACTTTTAGTTCTTGCTGTTGGTCTTGGGTGAGTGCAGGACTGATCTTCACCTCATCTGGGTTGTATTTCACTTCCCCTCTACCCTCCCAGAAGGACAATTCAGCTTCCTCACTCTCAGCTGCTTTTATGGCAAATAAAACCCTCTGTTCCCCTCTGTAGTAGGGTTTCAGGGCATTCACATGTACCACCCTCCGTGCTTGGTGTTCCTCCTGTTCTATAAGGTAGTTCAGGTCCGACATCTTGGAAATGACCCTGTATGGTCCTGCCCATTTGAGCTGCAGTTTGTTCTCTTTGCAGGGCCTAAGCCAAAGCACTTCCTCCCCTGGGTTAAAGTGCCTCTCCCTGGCTTTCTGGTCATACCAGGTTTTCTGTCTGACCTTCTGAGCTTGCAGGTTTTCTGCTGCTAGCTCTAGGTTTCTCTTCAGGTCATTCATTAAAGTGTCTATATACGTCACAACATCTTGTGGGTCACCCTGGGTGATCCGCTCCCAGTTCTGTTTGATTAAATCAAGTGGACCTTTTACTTTTCTCCCAAACAAAAGTTCAAACGGACTGAACCCGGTACTGGCTTGGGGCACTGATCGGTAAGCAAACAAAAGGGATTGCAGCTTCTGGTCCCAATTGTTTGGATTCTCTGCCAAGTAAGCCCTAATCATGCGCATCAGAGTCCCATTGAACTTCTCTGTTAACCCATTACTTTCGGGGTGATAGGCAGTGGTTTCCTTGTGTTTAATTCCACAGATTTGCCATAACCGTTTCATGAGCTTTGATGTAAACGATGTGCCCAAATCTGTGATTATTTCTGAGGCAAATCCCATCCTGGACATATACCCCACCAAGGCATCCGCCACTGTGTTAGTTTCGATGTTAGTCAAGGGAATGGCTTCGGGGTACCTCGTGGCATGGTCCACAATGGTGAGAATGAACCGGTTCCCCCTCTTTGTGGCCTTGGGCAAAGGTCCCACAATATCCACTCCTATACATTTGAACGGGGTGTCAATCACAGGCAAAGGGCACAACTTCGCTTTGGTCCTGTCACGGTTATTCCCCTGCCTCTGACACACATCACATTGTTTACAGAACTCCTTGATCTGCTTCCCTATTTCAGGCCAGTAAAAAATTTGTGTGATTCTCTGCTGTGTTTTGTTCACCCCCAAGTGCGCAGCAAACATGTCAGAGTGCCCCCTTTGTAAGATCATGGGGCGATACTTTTCAGGTACCACTAGCTGACTTCTGATCCCATCTCCCCCTTTTGAGACATTCATCAGGGTCTCTCTATATAAAATTCCCTTTTTCTCGTGAAATCTCGCTGGGGTTTCAGGTGTTAGCTGGGTGTCTGTCACCTTTTCAAAACACTTCCGGAGAGTGGCATCTGCCTTTTGCTCTTGGCCAAATTTGCTGTCTGTGGTTAAGGTTTCTGCCACCGCTTCGGGACTACCCTCATCTGCTTCAGCCTCGGGCTCTTCAGTACCCCCCTGAACTGTCCCCGTGGTAGCTTGTGAGCGTGTAATCACTAGCACCCGTTTCACATGTTCAGCCAGGTCATTTCCCACGAGCACGGCTGCTGGCAGAGTCGATGAAATCGCTAGACGCCAAACTCCCCTCCAGCCTTGAAAGCTCACAGGTACCTCAGCTACTGGCAGTGAGATCACCTGCCCCTCAATCCCTGCCACCTTCAGGCTCTCATTTGGGATTATATGCTTCCTAGGAATAATGTCTGGATGGCACAGGGTCACCTGGGAACAAGTATCCCTTAGCCCCCTATACTGATGGTCAAGTATTCCTACGTCCACCCCAGCGGTCTCAAACAATTGCGAATCTGTTCTCACTAGTAAGCAGCGCTTGACCTCCACAAGAGGACCATTTTCCCCAGCCTGATCAGCAGATGTAACTGGTCCAGAGTGAGTCGCCATGGCAACAGGCTCCTTCAGTGGCAAGGAGCTTTGCTCTGTCTGGACACAGAACACAGCTTTTGGCTTGGTTCCACTCAAATCATGAGGCAAATTTCCCTTTAGCTGCTTTAATTTCTCACACTCTGAGATTAGATGGCCCTTTCCTTGACAGAAATAACATTTTCTGCTGTACTTGGAGTCTTTCTCATCTGTTTTTGGTTTTCCTTCCAAAATCTGAGGTCTTGGTGGTTTCATGTCTGAGGGCTTCCCTTCAACATGGGCCCCTCCCCCTTGCTGGTTTTTCCCTGGTCCCTGAGAGTACCTGCTGTAGGTTTCTTTGGGCTTACCCACAGTTTTCCCCTCAGCACCTAAGGGCTTCCTTATTTGGGAAATAAAATCTGCGATCTCCGCCGCTTCTGTCACAATTTTCGGTTTCCTCTCTCTCACATGGAACTTTAGTTCCCCATGCAGGACTGAATAAAATTGCTCCAGCGCTATCAGGTCTTTGAGCTGCTGGAAGGTCTCTGTCCCCTCCTGAGACAGCCATTTCTCTAGCAACCTCACCAGTTGGGCCCCCACTTGGGTAAAAGTCTGCTCTGGTTTTTTTGTGAGTGACCTGAATTTTTGCCTCAGCTGTTCAGCATTTATCCCATGCCGGGCAAACACCAGTTTTTTAAACTCAGCGAAGTCTTTCAGCAGTTCCACTGGCATCTCTGCATAGACTTCTGCCAGGCTGCCACTGATTAAAGATCGCATAATGGTCATCTTCTCAGTTTCCCTTACTGAGAAGTCCACAAACGCTCTTTCTACGAGGGAAAAGAACACCTCAGGGCAATCTCCCTTGTTGTACACAGGGAATTTCTTCAAGTCAGTTTTAGACAGGCTGCCTTCCCCATTCCCTGGGTTCCCCTCATTATTATTGGTATTCCTATTTCTACTCATTATTTCCAGCTTCTTCAGCTCAAACGCCATTCTTTCTAACTCCAACTGTCTCTGTTTCTCTTCCCTTTCCATTTCAAATTGTCTTTGTTTCTCCCTTTCCCTTTCCTCCATTTCCCTCACCCTCAGTTCATGCTGTTGGGCTAGGAGCATTTTTCTGAGTTCTGAGGTCAGTTCTCCCGTGCTCTCATCCTGCACTGAGCCAAATTCCTCCTCAGAACCTTGGTCTCCCTGTGGTTCTCTCACTTCCCCCATTTCTGCCATTTGGCTTCGAGTCAAGGGCATAATCCCCCCAGACCAGGCTGCCTTCAAAAGTCACACCTCAAAATAAAACGACGACTTTTTTCCTTTTGCCTCAGAAACAGCCTTCTATAGACTGCTGCTGTCCCCCCAGCACCCACTTGCAACTGTTGCCAGACAGAATCCACCCCCTCTGCTAGGCCTCTCAGCAGACAGGCTAGATCACTGTTACTTCACGCAGCTTTGCCTCAGCCCTTTCCCGCCAAAACGGGTTGCCTCAGCGCTCCCTAATCTAGTCCCCCAATCTGAGTTTGCACGTTCTTCCACTAGCCTACCTCCCCGTGAGGTAAGCCTAGAAGATTACCTACGCACCCTCAGATTTTCCCTGACTAGACCCCCCTTGCTCTGGGCACACTAGCCAAGGCTTTGCTCGACCACTGGGCAACTGGACCAGTCGGATCCCACCCGCTGGACACCAACAAATGTAGCAACCCCAGACCTACTGGAGTATCCCACCCTATAGTTATGCTGCCACCAACCCTTCGCTCTCCCAAGTCACCCAGACCAGGAATGGATTTTAATAAACAAGAGAACAAGGTTTATTGAAAAAACAAACAGGGTAAATAAAAGGATCAGGTAAATAGGATACTGGAACTTGGTATAGTCCCAATCATACACATACAACAGATTGGTTCCCACGGAACACTTTAAGGTAACGCACAGACCCTGAACCTATCCGTTCTGGCTACCTAGATAGAAACCTGAACCTATCAGGTATGTGCTATCTGACGAACAGTTGTACCCAGTCTGACCCACAGACTCCAACTCCACTTCTCCACGTCAGCTCTCTTACGAAGGACTTCCCCCAAATATATACAGTACAGCTCCTCCCCCCTGATGTCCTGCCTTCCACTCCCCATAGGATGGAACTTTCCCTCCAAACCCATGACAGACAGGTACCATCAGTGCTGTATGTGACAAGAGGTTTGCCAGAACCCTATTTATGGAAGACTAACATAAATTCAGCTTCTGCTTATGATGACTGAATGAATTAATCGATAGTGGAGTTTGTTTTTGCTGGGATTTCTTTTGTTCCCCCCCCCCCGCATGGCCTGGGTGGTGGCGCTTTCCCTCCTTAAATGAGGGTGTGCCAGGACTATCAATCAATCAATCAATCAATCAATCAATCAATCAATCAATCAATCAGTCAGTCAGTCAGTCAGTCTATTTATTTATTTATTTATTTATTTATTTATTTATTTATTTATTTATTTATTTATTTATTTATTTATTTATTTATTTATTTATTTGCCGCCCGTTTGGCTGAAGGCCACTAGGTTTTCTTCATTTATTGCTGTTTATTTCCAGAACTCTGGTGTCTTTCGTTTATCTTAAATGACTGATGTTTCTTCCATCAATTTGCATTCCTCCTTAACCTGAAACTTTCAGCTTCGAATGATGTATAATTTTTCACATACAGCTTGGCTACCACATTCCACCTAATGGCAATATTTTAAGCCAACCAACCCACCCACCCAAGCACTGGAAGTGAGCAAAATGTCTATAAGCTATCCCTTCTCATGTCAAGAGGCGGTTTACAGAGACATGCATCTTGCAGGATCTCTTCTCAAGTGATGCCTCCTGAGTCTAGTCAAGGCTGTGTGAATGCAAAACCACCCAGGAATACTATGCTCTACGAAAGCAAGCCACCATGAGATGCAGCCACAATCAAAGAATAATTGTGGATCACATACATATATACTAAATCTGCCTCTGTATTTGGTGAAATATTTAAGTCTTTGTGCTTTGCACATCCTGGGCCTCTAAAACTGTACCATTAAACAGAAATAGGGCCAAATATGGTCAGGACTACTTTTCTATCTTATTCTGTTTTGCATAATAACCCCCTCCGCCTCTTATACACCACCTATAGTCTTGTTCAACCTACTGTCTCACAAGGTTTCTCATGACTTGGCAAATCACTCTCTGGACTAGTTTTGAAGCATGCCTACGGCTGGTTAAATATATGAGAATGGCTTGAAGCTCAAAAACATCACAGCTGCATTCCAGGGGGAAAAAAAACAACCACCACCAAAGATTGATCAGCAGCTGAGTGCTATTTAGGATTTGTAGCTAGACTGATTCCTTAAAGGAAACCATAGGCTAGGAGTTTAGAAGAATTGAGCAGGGCAGCTGAGGACAGAAGATTTTGGAGATTCACTCATAGGGGTTCCCACAAATTGGAGGCAACTTGGTAACAACAAAAACAATAACATCAGGGCTGGAGGATCCCTCGCCCCGACTGGGAGGAGTTCAGCCCTCTTCCCTTGATGGTCAGGTTCCATGTTTTCTAAAAAGCATGTCTGTAGCCCCTTTCACTGCAGAAGTACGAAGGAAAAGCATGCGAGGGAACTTGAATCCAGCTGCCCACAAAAAAGGCATTCTGAGCCACCTGCATTTATGTCCCAGGTATTCGGAAGGGTGTTTGTGCTCTTTACACACTCTCTCACCACAAAACCTCTGGTTTCCATTATCATCACTTCCTGTTTCAACTTTTGACACACCCTTTGGCACCACCACATCGTTTGTGCAGGCTACAGTGCAGCCCCAACTCTTTTGCTGCATCCTTCTCTTGACTTACCTGTAAAGAGATGCTGGAGTGTTTTCACTGGTCCACATTTTGAGCTGGCGTGACCCATACGCCTAAGACGAACAAGCCTTTAGCTAGAACAGGAAGAACCTATGTCAAATCAGCCTGTTTGGGCTTAGGCATTTTTCTGATTCTAGCAAACACATCACCACCGTGTGAATTTTGGATTTTGCTGTATGGTTAATGGTGCTTACCCCAGATTTTCTGATTCCTTCTCTCTTATTCTCTCTCAGAGAGATGCACAGTTTAGCGCACAGAATTGGGTCATTGGCTGGGGAACAAGTAGCCAAGAGTCCAGTCCCCCAGTTTGGTTTCCAGGAGAAGAGCCAGCCTGTGTTGCCTTGGGCAAGCTGCACATTCCCAGAGCACTCCCATGAAGAAGGGAACGATAAGCCACTTCTGAGTCCTCTGTTCCTAGATAAACCCTAAAAAGATTCACCATAAGTCAGAATTGGAACAAGTTTAATTTGACACAAACTCTTGTGGGATTCAGCAAAGGAAGGCTTATACCAATAAGCCTTGCTACCTAGCCTTCAAAGTACCCACCAGCCTTTCTGTTGCTTTCCCCAAAAGTTATTTTTTTCCAAGCTCTGATCCTCATTATTTGCAATTAACCCTAATTTCTCATCCTTTCCAGCACAAAGGGGTCACACTGCAGGTGGAAGCTGCAAGGGATCTTTTAAAAAAATAATAAATGGTACAGTTTTAGAGGCCCAGGAAGTGCAAATAAAAATGTGTAAAATGAATCTTGCTGGTCATTTGGGCTGAATTACAGATGCTCCTATCTATAATTGGAAGCCAGCGCCTTCTTTCTTTTAAAGAATCACTATCAGTGACAAGCTAGTTACCAAAACCGCACATTTCCATAGCGGTTAACCTTGAGTAAAGGCGATACTACAGGACTGACTCATGCCTCATTAAAAGCAGGGTTACGTTTTCAGTCTATCTCAGTGGTTGGCTTTCGACTTCATTTTGACCACAGTTGCAACCTTCCCTTCTCTTTTCACCATTCATGGGCCTCCCTTCAGAGCCCATGATCAAGCAACCCAAGTTCACTCAACGTTTGCATGCAGCTTGCCCAGCAAACTCTGGGAGGATGACTAAGGGTGCGGAAGCACCATGTGATCCGATTTGTATCCAAACATTTGCCATACAGATCGAGACCGACCTTCTCCAATCTGCTCTTCAAATCGGCCTGAACCGATTTGAACTGAACTGGTGTTGGTTTTGTGACAATCTTTATATGTTTCTGGATGGAGGGAAAGCAAGGAGAGGGCTATGAGAGAGGAAAACGAAAAGCAAAGAGTGGGGATGGAGGTACTATGCGGTGCCCATGTACCAAAGGATCAGAGCATTCTCAAAATGGAGGGTGTTGGGTGGTGCTCCCCGTTTTGGGAATATGATAGACTTTTAGTGTTGGGCAAGCCTCTCACCAGCTTTCTCCTGTTCTTCAGATCTCATATCCCTGGGACCCGTGCACTCTGCTGCATATCCAGCTTCCATCCTTCCAGGAATCCGCCCTTCATCAGCCAGTGACAGGCATGAAAAATGAAAAGACAGTAGAAAACTACGGGATGAGTGGGCCAGAGGCTACACAGAAGCCCGATTTTGACTTATCCAAAGCCCACATATATGAATCAGTCCTCCATCTCACTTAAAGACACGATCCTGTTTGTAATGAAGTTTTGGTGTAGCTACCTAAAGGAAAATAGAAAGAAAATTCTATAATGGGGCCAGTCTGGTAAACAACATCGCAGCCTTTCTTTGTGAAGTGGCTGTTGGTTGGGTGGATGGGAACAGATAGCATCGCATGAGGTTGATCTGAGCCCACCCCAGGACTCAATGACTATTGTCATTGGTATTTGTTGAAATGGCCAACCTTTTTCCCCCCTCCTTTGGCACTTCTAGAGTTACCATTTCTAATTCTAACCCCCCCCCAACCAATGGAGCAAACTTTAATGATTTTTAAGAGCATGCAAGCAAACCCAGAGGTTTGCACTGCTGTGTTTTGCTCTGTCTCCTTTGGGTGTTTTCCTCTGATTCCCATATTCATCGCATATACATATATAGCACCAGTTCAAGGTACTGTTAGAAAATGAACTCCAATGTAGCCATGTAGCACATGAGCAGAAGTTCAGAATCAGGGTAGGCAAAATACCTTTTCTGGACCATCAAAATATCTTTTGTTGTTATTGTTGTAAAAAGTGAGCTTTTAAGTCCAGCAGGAATCCTCTTCACTGGCATGAAACAGAGACACCCGGAAATCATCCAGGCCAGATGCGGGAAGCTACAGGATCAGCGATCAAACTGAGGTTTCAGGATAGAGATTGCAACCTTGAAGAATCATTTTGAGCTATGGTAGTATCAGTTTTCATAAGGGGAAGGATGTAGAGTCAATTGCAGACAAGGGACTTCCCATCGCAAGGTGAACCCTCCACTGCCTTTTCTTGAAATGCTTGGCCCCTAGGCTGGCTGGAGGCAGAAGCATCTAGAAATGTGACAGTTCTCAGATCTGAAAAGCTAGAAATAAAATATGAGCAATCTACTAGGAAAGTTGAATAATAAGTATTAACTGGTAGCTAGAAGAGGATGGAGTTTAAGTAATAGTAAATCTCTGTCCATCAGTGAAAAATCCCTTTCTGTACTTTGTTGGTGAATCTTGCCCTGGTGTTTTCAGTAGGGAAACAAGAAAAAAACATTGTAATGTGACCCGTTAGGAAAATCCAAAATCAAGGTCAGGTAATGTTTTATTGGACTAGTGAAATATCATAATTAGGCAATCTTTTTGAGCCCACTAGGATTCTTTATCAGATGGGGCATTGAAGAGGTTGTTTGAAAAGAGACAAGAGAGGCAGAAAAGCAAAACTATTAGGTAAGCCATCATCACTGCTCCATTTGGAAGCCCTCCTGCTCACACTGCTTAGTGGTCCATGGATACCTGTCTCAGTTACATGAGATGAGAAAAATTTGTTTTGTGCACTTAGATGCTTTTAGCAATTAAGGAATTTCCTCTACTAATGTCAGGTTATCTGTGATGTCTGTTTCTGCTGTTATACTTACAAGTAGGAAGGAAGGAACGGGGGGAAGTATTTGGTGCTGTTAGATAAAATTGGAAGCTGTTAAAGCAGACAAGAAAGGGCTCCTATAATAGTCTGCAGAGGACATTTGTAAATATCCAAATGTGGTTAATGTGCAGAATGCAAACCATTTGTAAATTCCAGCAGATTGTGTGTTCTATGCTTTCATGTTGGGGTAAAATATCCTTTGTTTTTAGTCTGTTGATGCCAAAGATCACATCTTCTTAAAGCAGAATCATAGAATTACAAGGTAGGAAAGAAGCTTAGGGATATTTTAGTAGACATTCCTGCTCTATGCAGGATCTGAATTACAGAATACAAGTCCACTACAGAATCCCCACGAATTGTTATCTAGATTCTGCTTTAAGTATTTCCAATGAAGCAGAGCCCACTATATCGAGCTGTCATTTCCCTATTCTAGTTTCCCGACTCTTTGAACATTGTTGATGAGCTGAAAACTCGTTTCCTCTTTTTTTTTAACCTATTTGTTTTGGAAAATAATTCTGCTCCATTTTCTTAATCTTAGAACTGCAGAACTGGAAGGGACCCAATGGACCATCAAGTCCAGCCCCTCGTCAAGGAGGCATAGGTGGGGAACCGAACTCCCAAACTCTGGCCTTCCAGTCAGATACTTAAACCACTGCTGTCCAGCAGTTCTCTGCAGCAGCCGCTCAGAGTGGTCTACTCGACCAGATGGGCGGGATATAAATAAATAAATAAATAAATAAATAAATAAATAAATAAATAAATAAATAAATAAATAAATAAATAAATAAATAAATAAATATACTTGGAACAGAGATGAGAAACATTTGAATTTTGGGGACTACAATACCCAGAATCCCAGATCTAGGCTAGCTATGGGTATTTGTCTGTTTCCCACCACTGATGGAAGACGGCAATCACATATTTTCCTCTTCTCTGAACGATGCCTATCTAGAACAATTTCAACCCTACCTCACAGGTTTCCAGATTCCTCGCTGCTAGCCATCAGGACACGCTCACTTTTGCTAACATCTTTCTTAAAATGTAGCACTCAGAAAAGAAGGTGAAATGAAAAAAAAAAAAGGCCAACTTCCATTGTCCTGAAGGCTTGGCTGCAAATAAACTTCCAGGCTTGTTAGCGATTGTGAGGTGTTTGGAAGTTCTTGACTAAATGCGATGGTTTAGTCGTAGCTATACTTGAATCTATGAATGAATGGGACTTTTCAAGTCAACCTGTACGGAAGTACCCACAGATTCAATCTCGGCAGAGCAATTGGGCTGAGCTTGGAAGCCCATAGTTTTACATATATCATCCTTTTTTTTTTTTTTTTAAATATTTATTTAGGAACAGGGATAAAGGGTACAAAAAGAAAGAGGGGATAGAGAAGGGAAAATGGTTTTGGGGGATAGGAGAGCATAAAGTATAACATCATCCAATCAATTCATATTACTAATACATATCAACTTTTTGCTTTTTCACAGTTTGATTACCCTCCTGCTTTTATCTTATCATTTAATTTTAATTTTATTCTATGTTATTCCAACATTGTCTGGTAGCTGCTGCCATTTATACAATACATCCCATTGTTCATTTTCTTTTTGAATTGAACAGTCTTTCAGCCCATCTGACAGAATATCCATTTTTTTCACTTCCCATATTTTCACCATAAGATTGTCTGGTTTCAGTATCTCTGCCTCCTTAAGATTTTTGTCATAATGCTTTTTAATTTTGGAAGCTGCATGGGTCACTGGATAACTCTCTACTGCATTCATATTACCTGGTGTCATATCTAATACAGACGATTCTAAAGTTTGTACAACTTCATTTAAGTTTTGTTTGGCATCTACTGTCCCCTCTTTCGTCCCTTTCATCAAATCTTCTATTTTGCTAAGACCTGCATTCACTTGCTGGAACCCTGTTAATATTAGCCTTTGTATATTAATCTGCCATTCCTTTTCTATTTCTTGCACCACTATTCCAGAACTTTGGGATTGAACAGACCAAGTCTCCATTTGTTCTTTTGAATTTTTGGGGTCCATCTCAGGCTTTGGGGTTTGTATAAATACCACAATAAACACCCCCTAGAAATCCTTCCACAGTTTCCACAATTTTATCAACAATTCAAACCCCTCATCATAATCCTCCCCTTAGATCTCCCTCCAATCTTTATCCAAATATTGTAATATAAAAATCAACTTTTAGCCCAGCAAATACAATATCAAATAGAACCGTGACGCAGTTATTTCTTCTTCTCCTGGGTTCAGCAAGCTTCTGTTATTAGACACACGTAGTCTGCAGTCCCGCAAACAAAACAACAATCGTAAAGTCTCAAACTGTCCAGTAGATTGTCCTTGGAGCTCATCTTGTGATCTTCATTAACCCCTTAATGCTCCTTAGTCCAGTCGGCCACGTCAGCTCCTTCTCCCGAAAACCACCAAATTCTGTTATTTATAGTTCCCAAAGTCCAGAGAAGGCAAAGAGTAACGTATCCCAGCCACACTGCATCCACCGAAGTCTCTTAAATCCAGTCAGACGGTGTTGCTGTCTGGGATTCTTTTCCAGAAACATAAGATTTATTTTTCCATCTCAGACTCTCGGCTTTAGAATCAGCCTGGCATTTTAAGAGTTCACTTGGAGAAGCTTAGTTTCGCTTTTGAGTCAGACTGATAAGATAAACCCGCCGCTGCATTTATTCTTTCAGCCAAATATTTTCATTCTTATTTCAGCTTAATGAGGCTGTTTCATAAATCAGAGGCTTCGGCTTACTTACTTGTTATATATTATTAGTTTATATTGATTGCTCTCCTCTCCCCTGGTAAAGGGTTCCTCGCGGCTCAGTGCCAAAAAATGGCGCCCGCTCCAGTCCGTGCACGGTGATTTCTTCAGAAGAAAAAAGTCCGGGTCTGCCTCCCTTTCTTCTCCTTCTGCTGCTCACCATCTGCTTCAGAGAGACTTCTTCTAGACTCTCCTTTGATCCCCATTTCAAAAGGGGGATCCCGGGCCGGAGGGTTCCAGTTTTTTCCAGAGAGCTCCTCTCTGGAGTTGCTGGCAGCACCGCAACAAAGCCCCGCCTCCTCGTTTTACATATATCATCCTGAGGCCATTCTACCATGCCTATGACTATCAAACGGTCCCAAAGCCCAGTTCTCTAAGACCCCTCCATTGATTTGACTCCTTTGTTCCCAAGGCCCGTCAATCAAGATGAGGCCTTCCTTTGTAAATGGGGAATGAAGTCTGTCTGAGGCGCACACACACACACACACACACACACACACACACACACACACACACACACACACACACACAGAACAAACCCCTGCTTTCTATCAGGATGAGCAAGCAAAAGTTGTGAGGAAAAGTCAGTACAGCTGCTGTCCCAGGTTTAAGCTACTGCATTATCATAAGTGATGTTTTTCAAAACAATCCTGGCTATGAATGGGACTATTAGCCATTTCTTTTAAACTCTCTCTCTCTCTCTCTCTCTCTCTCTCTCTCTCTCTCTCTCTCTCTCTCTCTCTCTCTCTCTCTCACACACACACACACACACACACACACACACACACACACACACACACATTCCACAAATTTACTCAAGGCGTGTATAAAAATTTAAACAATAGAATGGTCATGATACAATTATTATTTTTTTTAAAAAATGCATAGATTGGAAACCAGGTGTACCAAAATGCATACAGGTCTGATTTGCACGCATACTTGCAAATCTGCAAATGGTTGTCAGAAACGGAAGAGAGAGAAAAGAAACTAATGCTTAAATAAATTCAAGAATTGTAGAAAGTGAATGAGATGTTTTTTTTCATGCTTAGGCTCCAGCATCAGGTAAATTCAGGCAAAATGGTGCATCAAGCCCTTTTAAAAAAACAAACCTCAGTCTATTTTCTGCCATCACCTTTCCCAGTTTGAAAGGGTGCTACCGGTGAGTAATTCAGGCTTGAATTCAGGACAGGTTGTAGAAGCAAGAGAGGAAAAGGGGGGCTTTCTGACACCCTGAGAAAAATGGCATATTAGCCACTTTCAGGAAGAAAATAGCAGCTTTTGCTTGGTTCCTTTCTTCTCAGACAAATTGGAGGGGGTGGGAATGTTAGGGTAACACCAGAAATCAGGAGTGGGCAGAAAGTAGTGGCCTTGGCTGCCAGATGGGCGGTATATAAATAAAATAAAATAAAGTAGATCTGAAGCTGGTGGTGAAAGTCAAGGACACGTAGATGGGTATGAGTTAGGTCCATTAGAAAAAGTGAAGAAATAATCTCAAGCAGGAGATACGGATGGCCCTAACAGCAGACCCCTGACTATTCCCTGGTTTTGGAGGATAAGCTCTGTATGTACCACAAAGTGTGTGTTCTGTACCTCCCGAAGTGGCCTGGGACCCAGTTTGGAAGCCAATTTTAACTGTCCGTCCCATCAACTCTGTATAGGAAATAAAGGTTGACGCCATCTTGTATTTTGCTTGAGACAATAAAATGTATTGGGCAACTTCTAGCCCAAGGTTTCTGATTCCCAGCTGTTTAACAACAGGAGCAAACCAGTAACTTCTCACCCCCTCCCACCTAAATTGTATTGCAGAAATGAAGATTGTATAGAGCAGTGGCTCCCAACCTTGGGCTTCCAGATGTTCTTGGACTACAACTCCCAGAAGCCTTCACCACCACCTCTGCTGGCCAGGATTTCTGGGCACTGAAGTCCAAGAACATCTGGAGGCCCAAGGTTGGGGACCACTGGTGTAGAGCAGTGGCTCCCAACCTTGAGTCCAGAAAAGTTCTTGGACTAAAACTCCCAAAAGTCTTCGCCACTAACAGTGTTGCCCCGGATTTCTGGGATTGGGGACCCAATATTGTGAACCAGTGGTGTAGTGGAACACAAGAGTGGCATGTGCGCCTTTGTCTAAACATTATGGGACCCATGCAGTAAAACCAAACACCTGGTGTCAGAATCCTTCAGATCGAAAGCCAATCTTTGGCTTTTTCCCATGTCGGCAGAATCAACGTGGGTGCACTAGCTAGGGACTCTTCCTTCCACAGTTTCCATTACCTTCTACGTGTGAAGGACACCAACTGAAAGGGAGAGCTCCTTCTATTTATAGAGCAATGGCAGGCATCTCCTAGAGGTTGGGGCCAAACACATCCGTTTCTGGACCATAAAAGGTCTTTCCTGCTTCCCCACCCCCATTTTTTCCTTAAATATCCCTTTTTTTAACTGACAAAGACCCCTAGCACCCTCTAGTGGACATAATAATAATAATAATAATAATAATAATAATAATAATAATAATAATAATAATAATAATAATAATAATAACAACAACAACAACAACAACAACAACAACAACAACAACAACAACAACAACAACAACAACAACAATAATAATAACAATAATAATAACAATAACAACAACAACGACAACGACAACGACAACGACAACGACAACGACAACGACAACAATTATTAAGAAAAGTCTGATTTTCTTTAAATAAAAGCAAGAAGAAAGAGGAAGTGACCTCATAGACAAGAAGGAAGGCAAGCTAAATTACCAATCTACATGTAGATCTAGAAAGAAAGAAAGAAAGAAAGAAAGAAAGAAAGAAAGAAAGAAAGAAAGAAAGAAAGAAAGAAAGAAAGAAAGAAGAATACCTGTCTGTTGCATCCCTCAAGTCCCAGTTATTTGCTGAACAGGTTGGTCTTCAGTTCTAACAGGATGGAGATGTACAGTAGGTGAAATATGGGAGCCATCATCATTATTTCCAAGCCCTGAGTGAATATATATTTAATTGATGTTTACACTAGGAAAGAGCCACATGTGCCACCCTTACTCAGAGTTTGGAGGTAACTAGTTACAGGTAACACAATTACTTGTAATTAATTAGATTAGGGTAATGGCTACTATAACTAGATATCACAAAGTAACCTTTTAGGTATAATAAGCAACCCAGTTTCTTTCCAAACTTAGTTTAATTGTATTTTAAGAGGCATTTGCAGATTTTTTTTTCAGGCTTTATCTGATTCTTTTATCAACCCTAAGCAGCAAGGGAAGTATTAACTTTTCTTTCTGTTGTTTTACATCTTCAAGATACAATATCACAGGTGGTCATTAGAGGGACCCAGCATTTCCCTGTATTTCTTTAGCTTATTAGTAAAACAACTTACTAATGACAAACTATTATTAATGTGCAACGCAACAAATTACCCGCGTGGTCAGAATAGTCATAACAATAAGGGTAGTCTGGCTTCCAAAAAGTGATGAGTAACATAATAAGTTATTTTAAAACACAAAATTCCAACCTCTGTATCAGCAAAGTTACATTTTAATAAAAAGGACAGAAACCTAACATAATGTAACACAATGACTGTGAGGAGACAGCCACAAGGGATCCACCACAACAATAGTTTTGATTGTGCATTAGGTGAAACTGCTCACCCACAAAGTGTTGCTCACAAATGTGACTACGTATTGCTGGGAAACCCAAATCTCAGAGTTTGGAAAATGTATTAGTATGAACCTCATGGCACAGTGGTTAAACTGCAGTACTGCACTGAAGCCTCTGCTCATGACTTGATTTCAATCCTGACATGCTCAGGTAGCTGGCTAATAGTGAACACATCCATTCTTCCAAGGTCAGTAAATTGAGTATCGAGCTTGCAGGGGTGCACACAACGTGTCGTTGTTGTTAAGTCATTAAGTTGTGTCCGACTCTTCATGACCCCATGGACCACAGCATGCCAGGCC
This sequence comes from Pogona vitticeps, assembly GCF_051106095.1. Taxonomy (NCBI): domain Eukaryota; kingdom Metazoa; phylum Chordata; class Lepidosauria; order Squamata; family Agamidae; genus Pogona; species Pogona vitticeps. The sequence continues at coordinate 228,627,704 of NC_135786.1, forward strand.
CTCCTATCTTCCACTGCCTCCCGGAGCTGGGTCAAATTCATGTTGGTTGCTTTGGTGACCCTGTCCAACCACCTCGTCCCAAGCTACCCAATGTGTAGCTTGCATAATTGAAATTGTGCACTCTCAAAAGAGTGCTTTAAGTGCTGCGCGGCAGAATATAAACCACATGCTTTAAGTATTTGGACTACAAGTTCCAGATTCCCTTAATCCGGACAGTAATTGAACACACCCACCTACCACACTTTTTCCAAGCTCTGCAGCTGAGGGATTTTTTTTTTTTCTCCCAGGGCCTCCTCTTTCCGGATTTGCATAACAGGATAGCCACATTGTGGCCGTCTTATTTATATTTAATTTACTTCAAGGCAAAGGAAGGGAACATCTGGCCGGCTGAGATAGACTCCTCACCCACTGAAGCCTGGCCTAGCATTCCACTTGGAGGTGATAAGCTTTTATCACCCGTGAGGCGTAAGGGAGGGAAAGGAAAAAAGAGAGGGGGGAAAAAAAACTTGTCCCTTGTTGATAGGATCCCTCCCTTGAGCACACACGTAGAAGAGAGGGAAAGGATTATGTTACCAGACATTAGAAGGTCTGCCTGTGAGCTAAAACATAACTTTGCTTGATTGATTTAGCTCTTTGCCTCACTTTATTGGAAGGGCGGAAAAATTCTCTTGCGGGTGGAGATAAAAATAAAATGCTAATTGCAGATGGATACATCACCCACCTTGCTCCTGCTTACTCGTCAAAGCCCCTGCTTACTTTATTTCGTTTATTTCATTTACTTAATTGACCTCCCCCTCCCCCCACAAGCCTTACTCCGCTTATGGGGCAAAAAAACAAAAACAAAAAAACAACCAGGAGTTCAAGCGTAACCAAGAAAGCTCTTAGTCGTTAGCAGTGTATTTCAGGTCTCGGAAACACAGCCCTTGTGGAAAAAAAAAAGCTTGCAGTGCTTTGGAAACTCTGAAAATTTGAAAGAAATTGTAAAGGGGGGGCATTTGGTTGTGAATACACATGGCGGGCAAGCGTGCACCACTGTTATGGTAGACCAGGCTAGCACGCAAGCATACACACTGGAAGTGGTTTAATGTCAATTTATCTGCCAGGTGAAAGTATCCTGGGAATTGTAGCTTGATTCAGGTGTGGAGCAAACTGCACTGTTCATTCTCACCAAAGTCAGAGCTCCCAACCAGGGTTCTCATGGTGCAGAGATGAAGAGCGCTGTGGCTGCTCCCAGACTCTGGAACTCCCTGCCACTGGAGGCCAGGCTGGCCCCCGCTTTGTTGTCCATCCTCAAGCAGGTAAAGACCTTTCTCTTCAGAAAGGCTACCTGAGAAGTTTTTTTAAAAAATTAAAATGGATTGTTATGCTACGTTGTTTTTGAATGTGTTTTTAGTATTGGTTTTATTTACCATTTTAAATATAAAGAGCAATGGTTAAACTGCTGTTCTGTAGGCAAAACTGTGCTCACCACCCAGGGTTCAATCCCAGGCAGTGGCTCAAGGTTGACTCAGCCTTGCAGCCTTCTGTGGTCGGTAAAATGAGTTCCCAGTTTGCTGGGTGGGTGGCAATGCGTAGCCTGCACAATTAACTTGTAAACTGTCCAAAGAATGCTTTTTAAGCACTATGGGGCAGTATATAAGCTGAACACTTTGCTTTATTATTATTATTATTATTATTATTATTATTATTATTATTATTATTATTATTATTATTATTATTATTATTATTATTATTATTATTATTATTATTATTATTATTATTATTATTATTATTATTATTATTAAATATTTGTATACTGTGTTTGATCCTTTAAAAAATTTTGTATACTTTTTTGAACTGTTAAATATTGTTTTTAATGATGTAAATCACCTTGGGATTTCCAGTGTGGTTTAGTGTTGGAAGCATAGGCATCCTTCAGTCTCAAGAGACTATGGTAACATGTTCTGAATCAAGGAGTGTCCTCTCCAGAGCATGAAGGTATGGGTAAAGTAATATGGAGGATGGGCTGTTACCCAAGCAGCAGATCCCCCCTCTCCACGTTGCTGAAATGGTCCAATGGAAAGGCAAGAGCCAATACAATTGGTTCCAGCGACGTCGCAGGAGTTGGCAGAATGACACGAACTGCCTTTGGGATTCCAGCTTCGGATTTTATTTTTGCATTAAAAACCATTGCTTGACAATGGAGATCTGTCTTGCTGTGATCAGCCAACTTCGTTTAGCACCCTACAATGCCACTTACATATTTCTTGGAAGTTCTGTAAAAGCAGGGCATGCTGGGAAATTTCCACTCCCTCTTGCATCCCCAGCCACCTGTATCTGGTAATGATATGATGACCAAACCAGTATGTGCGTTTAAGAGATGGGGAATTTCATTACAGTTTCCATTCACCACTACACAGAGAGAAGGCGAATCCAGAAAATTGTAGTCTTCTTCTTCTTCTTCTTCTTCTTCTTCTTCTTCTTCTTCTTCTTCTTCTTCTTCTTCTTCTTCTTCTTCTTCTTCTTCTTCTTCTTCTTCTTCTTCTTCTTCACTTTTTCAAACTCTGTTCCAAATGCAAATAGACCTTGGGAAGCTAAGCTATGGAGAACATTGTTCTCGCCTAAAGCTTCCTAGAGTTTGAAGCTTCCCGGGGATGGTGGGCTGGCTGAACATTTCTTAGCCCAACCTCCCCTGCACAGTTATTGTCAGGATAAAATGAGGCAGGTTCACAAATGGCCGCTCTGAGTTGGTGTGTGGGGAAGGCAATTATGAGATGGGATGCAACTCTGCTCTGTAAATAATCAGGTCACAGCTTGCTTCTTACAATAAGCTTTAGCGGGATTACATGGAGAGCATTCAAAGAAAGGGAGAGGAGATGGGGGGGGGGACAGGGGGAAGGGAACCAAGACAGCTGAACAGACTAAATGTACATTTCTAGATGGGCTATTAAAACAAGCCAAGAAATTTTAATGTTAATAATAAACAAGGATGTCTTCTTCCTTGCCAGTAAATTAGACATCACCTCTTTCAAGAAGATGGTCCCAATGCCTGCAGTTCAGTAGCGTTTCTCATCCTGATGCTCCATAGATATAGCGTTGGGAGGATTATTTTATTTTTTTGGGTTATTACTGTTATTATTTGGATTTCATTATTTATGTCTTTGTGGATTGAGGTGGGTTGGAGTTTTTTCTAATTGCTGTTAGCCATCCTGAAGACGGCTTGGTCACTAGATGGGTGGGATAGAAATGCAATTAATAAAATAAATACAAATAAATAAATATAGAGGAAGGACAAATATACAAAGGGCCAGTGCTCAGAAAAGGTCCATTTTGGGGTTAGAAGTTCCAGAAATACCCAGCCAGCATAGCCACCAAACACGGGGCATGCTGGCTGGTTGATTCTGGGAGGTGTGATCCAAAAAAGTAACTTTTCCATGCTCCAAGGAGAGTCTCATTAGTAGGGTCCACTTAGTAGCCCCTAGGACCGTAAACGATGTGTATGGCTATTGAAAGCAGTGAACTACTAGAGCTGTTAGAGTACCTCATGTTTTGGAGTAGCTAGGATATCACTTCATTCACAACAAATACATCTATAACAACAAATGTAATAACAAAGCTTACATTTGCAATTAAAATTAAGTTCTATCTGAACTTAGTCGTTGTTGTCAAATCCATGTTGGTCGCTTCGGTGACCCTGTCCAACCATTTCATCCTCTGTCGTCCCCTTCTCTCCTCTTGCCTTCACTCTTTCCCAACATCAGGATCTTTTCCAGGGAGTCTTTTCTTCTCATGAGATGGCCAAAGTATTGGAGCCTCAGCTTCAGGATCTGTCCTTCCAGTGAGCACTCAGGGTTGATTTCCTTAAAAATGGATCGGTTTGTTCTCCTTGCAGTCCAGGGGACTCTCAAGAGTCTCCTCCAACACCACATAGGTGGATTTCCCTGGGAAGAATATTTGTTGTAGTGACCTATTGTACTGCAAAGTTTTTGGAAGCAGGGTCTTGGTCTTGGATGGGTAATTAAGATCCCTTAGTTTTACAAAAGACCTGCCTCAGGCAGAGATGAAAACAGAATTGGTTGATATGGGGGTGGCATAGCTAGCTGTAATGTTGGACTCCTCTCCGCGATGTGGCTATGGGGGATGTCAGAAAGAGTGTCCAAACGACTAGGCAAAGCCACCTATAAACACAACTTGCTTAGATCTTAGAGCTGTTCCAGGCATACAAGCCCCAATCTTGGCAGGAAAATAAGACAGATCTCTCTTTGTGTGATATTTCTCTCCTTCCTACCCCCTACTTTTTGGAAGCCACAATCTAGGCATGTAAGGAGATGTCACAAAGGCCTGTAATGGGGGGGAGGAGGTGGAAAGAAGGGCAGTGTAAAGAGACATAGACCTCTTTCGAGATCCTGGGAGTGACACGCGGGAAAGCAGGGCTTAATTAAGGTTATCTAATACCATTGCAGGAAAGGAAAGGGATGGCTCATTAACTCACTGGAATCCTTTGAGGATATATCTGCCCCGGGGGAGACAATGGGGCACAGTGTGGGCACCGGCACCGCAGCGTGACACTCCAGGTTATTCAATGGATCAGAGAGCCCCAGCAATGTTGAATAATTCAGCTTGAAGCAGGGAGAGAGCCACACACTTCCTCCTTCCAGAGATTTTTTTTTATTAATGGGCGATGGTGGTGAATGGAGTGACATAAAGTGTGTGTGTGTGTGTGTGTGTGTGTGTGTGTGTGTGTGTGTGTGTGTGTGTGTGTGTTGGGGTCCTAACAAAGAAATCCAAATTGAGCCCAACAGCCCAATAGCCACTCATCCTGGCTCCAAAGTGCTTTATAAATGCACCATATTTATAAAGTGGTTTTTAAATCCAACCTTCTGTCGGTTCAGGAAGTTTGCAGCTGGAACATCTTTAACAGATGACCACCCAGCTTCTGTGGCCATCAAAAGGTTCTTCCTCATATTTAGCTGAAACCTGATTTCTTTGAATTAAGGATTGCAATACAGCGACCGGTTTGAGTCCTAGCTTCTGGAGCTGTAGAAAACACGGCTGCTCCATCTTCCCCACAACGGTCCTTTAGAATTTTTGAAGAAGGCTAGTGGATCCGTTCTACATTTGTGAACCACACAGATCCGCTGTGACCTCTTTCTAGACGATCTGGTTGCACTTAGTCCACTGGAAGTCGGATAAATGTACACACATGTATCTATGTATATATGCAGATTGCAGAAGGTTACAGATAGATATAGATGTGGATATAGCTATAGATATATAGATAGTTGATATAATTGACTTGGCTTTTCTAATTCCTCTGGAGACAAACTTGTTATTATGCTTGTAGGTAATATCGTACTAAATCCATGAGTGTAATCCCATTTATAGGTACCAAAGGATTTAAAGCCAGCCTGGCAGATGGCGCAGCCACTTAAAAGCAGGAGCAGCAAATAAATGGAGAGTGATGGTAATAAAACCCAAGAAAGGGCAAGAGCGGAAGCGAGAGTCAAATGAAAACGAGTGGAATTGTTCTTTGCATACAAATGCACAGATAGAAGGAGAGTTATGAGCCCTACAGTTGACTTGAAGGCCCAGGAATGGGAGAATGGCAAAGATCCTAAAGGCTGCAAGGAAGGGTAATGAAGACGGGGTACCTACGTAGGAAGAGAAATGGAAAGATAAGCTTGTTTAAACCTCCAGTGAAATAAACGCCTGGCTATGTATTTTGCATGGAATTGCATTTGCCCTTAAGGACTGATTCCGCGGAGCAAAGGTGCTGCCAGGCTAAAGGGCATCTTTCATTAGCGTACGCTCCTGTGTTTGCTGCCTCCCTGGATTAGGATCACGTGGGATGCTTAAGTCTCCGCTGCTTGGTGGAATGCGATGCGTATATTTATCTTCTTTCAAACCTTGACATCCTTTCTGTTGCTGTCATAGGCTGTCCAGTTGCTTCCGCCAGGAGGGAAACCAATGAATTGGAGACTTCCAAAAACCTCCCGTTTTAAAACAGCCCTGCTCAGTTCTCACAAGTTCAAGGCTTCTTTAATTGGGTCAATCCATTTCTTACTTGCTCTTCCTCTTCTCCTGTTGCCTCCAATGGCTGGATAGCTCAGTGGTTTAGAAGTTGGGAGTTCGATTCCCTTCTGTGCTTCCCTGACAGGGGCAGGACGCAGTGATCCGTAGGGTCCCTTCCAGCTTTGCAGTTGTAAGATGATTACAAGCTTTTCCGGGCACCATTGCCTTTTCTAATAAGCTGTCTTTACTCATGATATGCCCAAAGTACTAGAGGCTTAGTTTACTTTTTTTTTTTTTTTTTTTGCTTCCAGTGAGTATTCTGGTTTGGTTTCATCAAGAACCCATTTATTTGTTTGTCTTTCTGGCAGTCCAAAGCTCTCCTGCAACACCCCATTCCAAATGAACAGCCCCCCCCATCAGCTTTCTTCCTTGTCCAGTATTCACATACATACAGAGTATCAGGAATACTCTAGTGCAGATGGTATTCGCCGTGGTCTTCTCTGACACATCCTTGCATTTGAGGGTCTTTTCTGGAGTTACCCTTCCAAGTTTTCACATGATTTCCGGGCTGTCGTCTCCATTTGGATTGATGTTTGAACCAAGGGACAGAAAATCTTTAATAGCTTCCCAATTGTCATTATTAAGGTTACATAATTCTTCTGTTATCATGTTGTTGTTGTTTTTGTCTTCTTAATGTTCAGCTCCAGTCCTGCTTTTACACTCTCTTCTTTCGTCTTCAATGGGTGTTGCTTCGAGCCACTGCTACTTTCTGCCAGTAGTATAGTATCATCTGCATGGTTTAAACTACTGTATTAATGTTACTTCAACATTTGAATAGTTCCTTTTCAATATTAGATTCCAAAGATGGCAAACAACATGCCTCAGAGTGCAATATGCTTTGGCTGGCTTTTAAACAGCAATTTTTGCTAAGAAAGAGAGAGAGGAGGGCCCATATGATAGATTGATCATTACGTTAAAGTAGGAGTAAAGGTCCGCATAGTCAAAGCTATGGTTTTTCTAGTAGCAATGTATGGAAGTGAGAGCTGGACCATAAAGAAGGCTGGCTGCTGAAGAATGGATGCTTTTGAATTGTGGGGCTGGAGGAGACTCTTGCAAGTCCCCTGGACTGCAAGGAGAACAAACCTATCCATTCTGAAGGAAATCAACTCTGAGTGTTCAGTGAAAGGACAGATCCTGAAGCTGAGGCTCCAATACTATACTTTGGCCATCTCATGAGAAGAGAAGACTCCCTGGAAAAGACCCTGATGTTGGGAAAGTGTGAAGGCTAGAGGAGAAGGGGGCGACAGAGGATGAGATGGTTGGGCAGTGTCATCGAAGCTACCAACATGAATTTGACCCAACTCTGGGAGGCAGTGGAAGGCAGGAGGGCCCAGCGTGCTCTGGTCCATGGGGTCACGAAGAGTCGGACACGACTCACCGACTAAACAACAACAACAGGAGCAGAGCAGAACTGTTGAGGAGTGGGCTTAAGTATAAGAAGAAAAGGTAGTAGACTGATTAGTTAATGAAGACGCTGGCAGTTCTTCCTTCTTCCTTTGGCACCATGAGGGCCAGAAACTTGCATTCCTAAATTAAAAAGGGAGCTATGCTACTTCTCCCTCAGATTTTTCTAATTCTTCATCTGCCAGCTGAGTCTTTCATAATTTCAGCTGCAATCTGAAACGTAATGGCAAAGGAGTAAGCTCTACACATCTGAGATGGATCGACTGCCTAAAGGAAACCACAGGCTTGAGTTTGCAAAAGCTGAGCAGAGGTGTAGAGGACAGGGCATTCTGTAGATTGCTCATTCAATGGGTCCCCATAGGTTGGAGAGGGCTTGACGGCACCCAACAGTGACAACAAAGCCTTAGCGAATGCAATGAGGCTTTCTTCCAGGTAAACATGCATCAGATTGCAACAGATGGCAGTAACATTGACCTTTTCTATGAAATCAAACTCTTATGCTGTTCTCGCACCCCTCAAATAAATTGGGAAAGATTATCCCTAGAGATGCTTTTATTGCAGGTTACATTGCAGGCGTAAGCCTAGCTACCTATCTTGCTAATAAAGGAGTCTATACTGAATCAAGGCAGGTTGAAAATACGGAAGTACCATTTATAAAAAAAAAGCAAACCAAGACTCCAACAAATTGGCTCTAGCACTTAGCCTGTGACTTGAGCGGGATCAGCCAACTAAATATAATTTATTAATTTATCACCAGTTCCTTATGCATTTCAATAAAACTGCTGTCCAGGGGAGAATGGTCTTCCTGTTTAATTATTAATCCTAAAAGTAATTAGGAAGCAGAGCAATTGTCCAAGCCTCACATACAATCATCTGTCTCCCAGCCAATATTTTTTTGGAATGCTGCGCTTGTCAGACAGCCTGAGGGTTTCCTTGCTGATAGGAGTGCCTAACCGTTTTGATGCAAATCTGAAAAAAGCAGAGGAAAAATGCTGTGAGTTTCGCTTGTGTATGAAGGAGGAAACACTATATATGCCAAAACACTGACTTTTCTGTCAGTGTGTTGCCATATATAGGGAATCCGTGATGGCTGAATCACAGAATTCTCTCTCTTTATAAAATATAAGGGCCAAAATCCTGTTGCATAACATAAGAAAAATGTGTAACTTTCAGTCTATTCCTTGCTGGTAATTAAAGAATCCTTGACATGATTCTCAGGGGGTGTGTGTGCACAAGCATGGACCAAATCAGTGTGCATGCACACCCTCAAAAATTAGGATGGAAACTCTTTATTTACCAGTGAGGAATGACAGAGAGTTACAAATTTTCCTGCGCAAAACCGACAGGATTTGGGCCATTATCTCTAACACCCCTGATGATGCATGATGGCCCTGGTTCAACCAAAAATGTGTGCATGATGCCAGCCCCTAAATTTAGGCAGAGTAGGGCAGTTGCCTCAGGAAGCACTTGAGCATCCAAAACTAGATTATTGCCTCAGAAAAGTATTTTGGGATGTGGGGACATCCTTCCATATTATTGGGCCCCTCCTGATTTGCTTTTATTCCCCCTGGTGGGATTACAGGGCTCAGCTCTCAGAATCAAAACACATCCACAATTTTCTTCTTCTTCTTCTTCTTCTTCTTCTTCTTCTTCTTCTTCTTCTTCTTCTTCTTCTTCTTCTTCTTCTTCTTCTTCTTCTTCTTCTTCTTCTTCTTCTTCCTCCTCCTCTTCTTCTTCTTCTTCTTCGTCATCTTCTTCTTCTTCGTCTTTGTCTTTGTCTTCGTCTTTGACTTGTTGTTTAGTTGTTAAGTCGTGTCCGACTCTTCGTGACCCCAGGGACCAGAGCACACCAGGCCCTCCTGTCTTCCACTGCCTCCCGGAGTTGGGTCAAAGTCATGTTGGTCACTTCGATGACCCTGCCCATCCTTCTCATCTTCTGTCATCCCCTTCTCCTCTTGCCTTCACACTTTCCCAACATCAGGGTCTTTCACTCCTTTTTGGATAACTCCAGTTTAGGTCATAGTGATTGAAGGAGCCTGGGAAGCCTTTCTCCAAGCTTCAGTCGAGGTGTCTTTTCCAAGTGCTTTCTCGTTCCTGATTTAAGCAGACAGTAGTAGAATGGCAGCTGGCTGGATAGCTTGGTGGAAGAGGTTGAGAGTTCAGCTCCCCTCTGTGCCTCCTGAGAGAACAGCCACCCTTGGCGGGGTTAAACATGTTGCATGGGTTCAGAGTGCCACCAGTAGGACAACGTGTTAAACCGGTGCTGAATAATTCATACCTAGAAAATCCTGGGAGTTACCCTAAGTCTGAACTGACTTGAGGGCACATAAAAGGGTCTGTTCTTGGGTTTTTCTTTACAACGTCCTCCTCTCTCCATATTCACTATATGCCTTTTTCTCTTGGGTTTTAAACCATCTATGAAAATAATAATTTTGTGTCATCAGGTCAGTTCTGACTTTGGCAGTGCAGCACCACACCTGCACGGGCGTTCCGTGGGTGCAATGCACTCCCTTCTCCTGTCTTCTCGGCATGCTCGCTTATTCCCCCAGCAGTGTGTGCCTCACTCCCATGAGTGTGGCTTCCCACTCTGACGAGGAGGTGGGGCAAGGAAGCCTGCAGCCTTGAGTGGACAGTTGCCCGAGGAGGCAGAGGAGGGAAGCACACACTGCAATGCCTGAGTGGGCAGTCACACTGAGGAGGCAGGGAGGGAAGTGTGCATTGCCTGGAAAATGGGCAAGTGCATAGAGGAGGTGAGAGAAGGGAGTGTGCAGCACCCATGGAACAACTGTGTGGTTGTAGAGCCAAACGGCTGAAGCAGCAAACCATGGTTCATGCCCATCTCTAATGGTGACCCTTTAGAGATGCTTCTAGGTGGAGAAATGGTTTGCCATTCCCTTCTTCTGAGGGTGCCCTGGGACTGTGCAGCTTGCACAAGTCCACACAGGTTGGCTCTTCTTGCAAGAGGCAGAGTGAAGAATCAAACTCCCAACCAATGGCTCTGCAGCCAGATACTTAGCTCATTAAGCTATTCGGCCAGCTTCATCACAAATGGTGGACTCCCCTTTCTTGGAGGCTGCTAAACAAAGGCTGGATAGACATCTGGATTTCCTGCATCGCAGGGTCATAGACTAGTGCTAGACCACTGTGGTTGCTTCCAACTCTAAAGGTTTTTGTTTCTGTGACTAAGTCCATCATTGCAAAGAAATGCCGTCAAGTTTGCTTTCATTCTTTGAGAATTGTGCTTTGTCACCAAATCTTTTTTTGCACGAAGAAGGTTGTATATGTATAATCATCTGTTGCTTTGCAACTCATGCTTCTGCACAACCGACAGTCACTGCAGCTGTCACATATGCAGATTCCAGCAATTCCCTGTGCCAAGACCATCATGGTCATTAGAGTCCCTTTCCAAACATGATCTCCCCCACAGGCAGCAATAGAAGTGGCTTTGATTCTCTTCCTGTCCTCGATCAACCGCTGGCTTGACAGCTTGGTTCAGAGACTCTGTTGGGGACATGCTCTGCTGGACAGGGACACTGGCAGACAATGAATGAAAGTCATTCCCCTTCTCACTGCATTCCACAATGAATGTGTAACTTTTTTTCCAAGTGACCTGACATGGAGTTCCCCAATTGTTTCCACCTCAACAAAAGCCCAGGCTTGGAGTCATTTCGAACTCTTCCTGGTTTTGTGCTGCAAGCAGATGCACAAAAAAAGGGAGAGAATGGTTTGCAGAGCCACACATGATCATGTTTCTTTTAACATAGCAGGCTGTGCTGTGTTTCGGCAGCTTCAGCTCTATGCCAGAGTTTGGGAATATTACTGTTTGGATTGGCAAGTGTAGCCAAAAAAGTAATTTCTCTTGTCTCTGGACCTATGCAGATACATTATAGGTCAATGCACAATTCACTATAACCTGTGATGAGGGCACCATTGTATAACCCTGTTGGTGTGTTTTAAAAATTAAGGGCAGGATTTTGTTGAGGGAATGTAAGAATGGAGGGACAGTTGTCCACCCCGCTCCACGAGCAGGTTCTCCTTTATGGGCTTGGTTTCCACTCATCAGGCATGCAAAGGGGGGAGGGAACATGATTAAGACGAAGAGCAGGAACTGTCTCCTTTATACACATTTTGTTTTGGGAAAAGGGTTCTAGGTTATTTAATGGGTACAGAAATACCCTCCCTCCTTCTATATTGACAAAAAACCAATAATGAAAATGTCCAGAATCTGAAATCCTTAAGGGAGGTCCTATTATATGTTCTGCTTCCCCAATATGGCTAATTTGGTGTGTACTAGAGACCTTGGTTTGGAGGTTCATCCCAGTTCGTAAGCACGTTCCCATCCCTTGCCTCTATGGTCAACACCCTACTCCCCAGCTGGAGTGCCCTCCTCTCCTCCTTCTCTTCGATGGTTCAGCCATTCTCCAGCAGGAGGACAGGCTTGCCTGTCCCACCTCCTTGGTTGAGTGGGCGATCAGCCAAGGAGGCGAGACCGGCAAGCCTGTGCTCCTGCTGGGGACTGGCTGAACAGCTGAAGAGGAGGAAGAGAGCCTGTTCCCCAACCAGCATGTGCTGGCTGGTGAATGGGGGATCCAGCTGGAGAGGTGGGGGAACTCGTGGCACTGAGGTTTGTGCCCATTTCTAATGAATACCTACAAGGTGGAGCTTTTCATGTGCTGGAAGGGAGGAAGGAAGGAAGGAAAGCTATAGCTATAGCAGTTCCAACTGCCAAGAGAGTTCACACATGGAATGCTCTACCCAGAGCAATATCAGCTGGTAACTCCTGTTCCAGTGGTGCTGTGAATCCATTCTGAATTTTGGTTAGTCCTTTATTAGAGCTTTCCAAGGTGCTGAATCCAATCAATCTAGCATAATACATGCAAAATACTGACTGGTGCCCAGAATGGCTTCATGACATCCCAACAATGGAATCACCAACTGCCACCGATCCAGTCCAAAAAAGTAATGTTTCCAAGATCTGGTTCTGTGAGACAAAACAAACTTTAATCCCTATCTATAGAAGATTTGTATGTAACGGAGATGGTTTCAGGCTGAACTGAGCCAAGCCGTTCCCTTGTTGTAAGAATTCTTCCAGCAACCAGCAGTGGGTTTCCTTCCTTCTTGGTGCCGTGGCTGAATTTTGATGGCTGATCATGGCATGTAGGAGGGATGTGTACAACCTGCAGTTGAATCAGGATGATGGTGGTTGAAATGGCTTCCTGGAGGTGTGAAAGTTGCCCACCTATGATCTCGGTTAATTAATATAGTATTAGTGTCACAAGCCAACGATTCCTTTGTTACCCCTTATGCCTTCTAAATACCACATAATGAAAGAACCTAATTGCTCAGAGAGGGTGGCCACGTATCAGGAGTTCTCTCTTCATTCTTTCAAAGAACCTCTGGGAGGTAAAAAGGGACTACAGGTTAAACCACTGAAGCCTCTGTGCTGCAAGGTCAGAAGACCTGCAGTCATAAGATCAAATCCATTCAACGGAGTGAGCTCCCATCACTTGTCCCAGCTCCCGCCAACCTAGCAGTTTGAAAGCATGAAAAAAAATGCAAACATGCGAGTAGATAAATAGGTAGCACCTCGGTAGGAAGGTAAACAGCGTTCAGTGTCTAGTCATGCTGGCCACGTGACCATGGAGGATTGTCTGTGGAGAAACACTAACTTTATGGGCTGGAAACAGAGATGAGCACTGCCGCCTAGAGTCGGACATGACTGGACAAATTGTGAAGGGGAACCTTTACCTTTACCTTTACCTGGGAGGTAAACTTGTAGATCTGACCAGAAGTTAAAGCCTTTCTTTCCTTTCCTTTCCTTTCCTTTTTATCGGTGTGTTCTGCATGTAGGGAGAAACGCCTGTCACAGCATGTGATCCTCTTCATCTGGGTCTCCTGCATTTACCATGCCTTTATTTTGTGAATGATGACAGAAAGGTAAGCACAGGTTTAAACTGCATGTCTAATTGCTCAGGATCTCTTGCGGAAATCACACCACAGGGTCCAGAAGGTAGCCTTTTGCTAAGAATACATCTTAACATCTAATTTGAACCGCATATCCTGTACATAAGAGTAGGGTGAGAATTTTCTTTGGTTTATAAGAACCTTCCAAAATTCCCAGATTTGCTCATAAATTAATAAATTACGCAAAAATAATTTAAATTTTTTTTTTTAAAAGCAAAACTGAAAGATGGACCCATCCAAGCAAAGAGTTTGCATGCTTAGCTTGTAAAACCCAGGGCATGAATCCCTGCATAGTCACCTATATTTGTGATACTGAATACATTTAACATGTCTTCATAAAATAAATTCTTGGCAGATTTTGTGCATCTCAGCATTGTAGGTAAGCATAAGATGATCTTCTCTGCATTGGGAACAGCTTTGTTTTCACAGAAATGGCCAAGAGATAAGGCAGAACCTACACTGTGGAAGGAGTCTAAAAGGAAGCATTCAGCTCTGGCAGCTGCTTTGGCAAATGATCCTTAGGAATTCCAGATTGTCTTCATCGGTTCAGTGGTTCTTAACCTTTGGCCCTCCTGATGTTTTGGACTTTAACTCCCACCATCACTCAGCTTTGGCCATGTTGACTGGGGCTTCTGGGAAGTCCAAAATATCTAGAGAGCTGAAGATTTGGCCATCCAAAGACTGAGTGAGTTAAATAATTGTTTTCTTTTAATTTCAAACCAATTGACTATTTTTGAACTCTGCTTTGCTTATTTAATAAAGGAAGTGAACTGGAAATTGTGGTTACGCTGGCTTCTTGGCTTAACCACATGATCAAACTACAATTAGGGATGAAGCTTTCTTAAGAGGTAAAGGTTGTTTGTTTATCCTACTAGGAGGTTTTCATAGCTCTGCAAGTTGCAGATTATTATATCTCAATAATATCTCAATTATTCTATCTACCTGAGGGAGAAATGGATTTTCCCTGGAACAATGTATTGTTGCAACCTGCATAGTGTTGTTTGGGGGCAGTTTGAATGGACAATGAAGGGTATAGTCATGAATGAAGAGGAATTCGAGGACCAGTTTAAAGGTACAGTAGGACCGCAATATCATCCAAGGATGGCTTCCAAGCTCCCCTGTGGATGCTAGGAAGTGTGAATACAGAAACCCTATACAGTATGTAAAGCATAGTCTCTAGTTTCCTCTAGTGGCCAGTTCTGGGTTTTTTAATTTAATATTTTCAGGTAGCAGATAAGTGAAAATGTGGGTAGTGATGTCATGGATACAGCAGTTCCTACTGTAGTCTCGAAGTGAAGGGTCATTAGCCTTACAAAAGTCTTGCTAGGGTGCTGGAATGCATTTGTTTTATGGACTGATCAAGGTGTTTGCATATCTCGACTCTCCTTGGTGGACAAATGTGACAAGGAGATCTATCGTGACAAGCACCTGCATGCCCAGATTTACTACGACACCACAGGTGCAGACATGTCAGTTCACCACACTTCTTTATCATCTGGGAAAGTAGAGAAGAAGAAGAAGATAACAAAGTAATGCCAGAACATGATGCCCGGCAAGACTCCTCACCAGCTGAGACTTTTATGGTTTCCTCTGCTAGTTGGTCTCTTTTCAATTTTCTTGTTGATTCAGCTCTGTGCAAATCACATTTGCCCTCCTTAGAGAGCATTCAGAAAGATACTGGCCTATCTTCAGGGACAGAATGTAGGATGAGATGGGAGGGAAAGAAATAGGTCAGGTAGAATAAGCATAATGAGACAAGCCACTCAAGGAGGAGTTGAAAAGTTCAGTTATTCTAAGCACAGTCTAGACAGGAGCAGGGTTTGGCATTTGTGGTGCGCCTTGCCTCTCTCTTACCCTCTTTTATCACTGCCACAATAAAATTCAACCTTCTGCCGAAAGCGAGGAAGGTCTAGATTTGTCCTTTAAATATCCCGAGAAGCTAATAACATGAGGAGTTAGAGGCAGGTTAGAGATGAATATGCTTGCAGACTCTGGGGCGACTTTCAGCATATGTATCAAAGTGCACCCTGTTTCAGAACACCTCATTTTGTGAACACACACAAGGCCCGTCAAGGTAGGGTGAGTGGCTTTCCTCGGAGAAAGCATCATGTGGGGAGGCCATAGCTAGCCCTGCATGCCCAGGTAAGTGGTGTGGTAGTTGTTGCCAGGTTGTTGTTAGGAGGACGCCCTTGGCCACCAGAAAGACAAATAAGTGGGTTCTAGATGAAATCAAGCCTGAATTTTCACCAGAAATGACTGCCCTGAGGATGTCATGGAGATATCATGAGAAGCCGAGATGCGCTAGACAAGGCAATAACGGTAAGTGAAGTGGAAGACAGGAGGAAAAGAGGAGGACTGAATGTGAGATGGATTGACCGAATAAAGGAAGCTGCAGACTTGAATGTGAAAAACCTGAGCAAGACCTGTTACTGATAGTTCCCTTCAGAGTCATTAATTAAGAGGGGCACCATAAGTTGCAATTAATCCAACAGTGCATAAAAACCACATAACAAAATAGAAATAGGAGGGGCAAGAACTCATAAGGACTGGGTCTTCCTCTGGGTTGTGACAACACTAGATTTCCCATTATGCTAACTGCTGAAGGTATTGAGCAGGTTCAGAGTTTCTGGCATGAAGCCAAATATACGGCGCTCATCGTTGATGTCTTTTAACTTGGAAATTATGGACAGTCCAGCCAGCCTCTTCACAGTCTGGACAAATGAATGACTAAGACATTTTGCAGTTCATCGCCTCCACCTTCTTTCTTTTACGCTATTGCAGGACACAATTTTTTTTAAAAAAAAAATCAAATTCAATGCAAATGTGTCCCCTCCGTCTTCTTCACTCATGATGGCACAAATTCATGCCCCCATTTCCCAGCATGACAGGACTGATCCCTGCCTGGCATCAGCATGACACAGAGCTGATGGTCACAGAACCTACTCCTGCATCAACAGAAGATGAATCGTTTAATTCTCTCCTTGTCAAAGTGGCTAATGCATCACCTGCATAATTTGACAATCATGGGGAATTTACTGTGGTTTGCTGGAATATTATGAGAAAAACCTGGAAAGATTACTATGCCTTCTGAAATATGAACCATCCATATTAATTATGGACAGATGGCAACTAGTGGTGTAAAAGGGGCAGAAGATGGGGAATAATAGGGGCAAAACTCAGAAAAAGTTGCTTTTGGAACAACAACTTCCCAAACTCCCTGAACTGATCTGACTTCCTATAAAGATTAGAGCACATGGATTGTCTCTATTTCCTGAGTTTTATTCCTTCCTTTCCTCATCTCCTTCTTCATCTGCCAACAAACTTTATGTAGTAAACAGCTGATGTTGGAGTTTTAGCATATGATGCTTTAAAGAGATTTTGGCTGGGAGGGGCCTTTTCTGGACTGACAATCAATCCAAGGGTAACTAATTGCTCCCTCTCTGCCTGAGATTTTGAAGACAGCCACATCTCTTTACTTAAGAGTCTTTTTCCACTCTTTTTTTTTCAGTCAGTGGTCAGATAGCATTATGTAGTTGGTCAGATTTTGGTCCGGTAGCTAGGTAGTAATCTGTGGTCAGTTAGTGATGTAGTTAGTACATGACCAGTCATGTAGTTAGTCAACATGCAGCTATATATTGCTATATTCTGTTCTTATAACCAGTCATTATTTTTCTACTATATGCTGTTTTTGATCTCTTCAAAACTGTGAGTAAATGGAACATTTATTCTTTTTCTTACCAGTATCTCAGACTGAGTTTTTGGGACTGTAAGTGCAAATTGATGAGGAGAAAAGACAATAAGGGGTGGCTTACTATGGGGAGGCTTGAACCTAATTCTGTTCTGTAGGCACCTGAAACTTTTTCTGCTGAGTAGGTAGAGGTTTTTCTAGCCAAATATTTCACACTCCGCCAAGAGTTTATCCAGTCACTAATAACATGCCTAAGACTGGGAGGATTTATAGCTCTGTTGAAGAGCACCTGCTCTGCATTCATAATCTTCCCAGCTCAATTCCTAGCATCTCCAGCTAGGACTGGGGAAGAATCTTGTACAGCAATCACTAGTCACCTTTGGTAGTAAGTAAGCATACTGGCCCAAAGGTCTGACTTGGTATAAAGCAGCTTCTCCTCTTTTTCTGTGGTAGAGGAGTCTAGTAAAGGTAAAGGTTCCTCTTGACATTTAGTCCAGTCGTGTCCGACTCTAGGGAGCGGTGCTCATCCCTGTCTCCAAGCCGTAGACCCAGCGTTTGTCCGAATACAGTTTCCATGATCATGTGGCCAGCATGACTAGACACGGAACGCCGTTACCTTCCCACTGTGGTGGTACCTATTTATCTACTTGCATTTTTACATGCTTTCGAACGGCTAGGTTGGCAGGAGCTGGGACAAGTGACGGGAGCTCACTCTGTCATGTGGATTCAATCTTATGACTGCTGGTCTTCTGACCTTGCAGCACAGAGGCTTCTGCGGTTTCACCTGCAGCGCCACCACATCCCACATGCTGTATTGTAGAGGAGCTCTAGGATACAGCATTTTCAGGTGGCCTGGTATATTTCCCCATTATTCAAAGACCTTGGAAAATGGCCTTTCCCAGAGTCCCTGGCACTCAGGTTGTTGCGATTTCACCCAATTAGACACCAGCCAACAACAGAGTCCTCTTAGTTTTTGCTGATGTTTTTGATGTGCGACCATTGGGTGAAAGCTGAGGAGCATCCAGCCCAGGCTTGAGGCTCTTGAGTGGGAGAATTGGGGAAAGAAGGTAGTTAGAGAGTGAAGGGTCATTTTGGGGGAAGTGTTGGGTTTTTCAAAACTGCAAGAATTCGGAGGGCATCTGAGGCCCCCTTGATTCTTTAGCTGGTGCCTCACTTCTCTCCTCTTCTGCCCTTTCCTCCTTACTGCTCTTCTCTCCCAGGACTTTGGGCTCCTCTCCCTTTATACGACCCACTGCCCAATCCCCTGTGTTGAAGGTTCTCCAGCCTTTCAACCCCGCACTGCTCCCACCTCCATCAGTGATGAGCTTGTCACTGAGGTCTTAGTCCTGGATAGACCTCTAGGGAAGGATGCCTCAAGGATTCCCCTTTGCAGTTCCATCATGGCCTTTCCCCTGGTGGACCCTTGGCACTGTTGTGGAAGACCTTGAGATCAGCCCTAACTCCAGGCGAACATCTGCGCTCTCTCCCACGCAGAAAAAAAATGGATTAAATAATCCCACTAAAGCAAAACAAAACGGCTCCTGCTTCAAGATCTTGGACAATGAGATTCATTCAAGATCTTTCTCTGATCTTATCCTAATCTTTTCAAACAGTCCAAGGGTACACCATTGGGTTCCCCTTTCCTTAATACGAAAAGGACCACAAGGCTTAAAACTGCTAACAAGGCTGGGTGCCAAGGTGGTTCAGTGTTTATTTTAGTCAATTATTCATGCCGGCCACCGAAGCTCAGCGAAGCCAAATCCAATCCTGACAAATTAGCTACCGGTGCCTTTCATAAGTAATTTATCACATTTATCACAAAGACTTGTTAAAGCTGGCTCAGTTTTACATGGAAGAACACTGGCTTCAGACATCACAGGTCCATGTTTGATGAATGGCTTACACGTTGCGTAGGCATGTGTGCCTGGAGAAAGGGGGAGGAGGTTCTGCTCCCTGAAGATTTTGCACATTTATTAATTAAACTTGGTAAGCTGCCGGAATGAAGTCAGTGCTTTCATACCTGCATTTGCTTACACCTACCTGATTAGTCTTGGTTTTTCCCTTTCCTTTCTCTGTTATCAGCTCCTCTACTGTTGACATTTCTATTGTAATCTTCTTTGGATGGGACCCGCCATTTTTAATAGGACTGATAATAAATTAATGAACCAATTCATGATAAGGTTTCAGAATAGCAGCCAAGCGGCTGCTATTCTGCCCAGTCCTGCCTGTGGGAGACCAGATCAAGAGATTTACACACTCCAAAGAGCCAGTTACGACAGCGAACAAGCTCAGTTATGTCCAATAGTACAGGTTACCATTGCATAGGAATGCGATCAAAGCTGGAAACCACCTTTTCAGCATCTGAGCATCCAAGGATCACACACAATTCTAGCTGTATTGGTGCCCAGAAGGCATAACTCTTAAGTGATCCACCTTCCAGCACTGGAATAGGGAGACTAGCAATTACATCATTTACATGGCAAACAAAGCTGTTCTCTTTGGTTGGTTGGTTGGTTGGTTTTAGAGAGAGCCCTACAAATAAACATCAGCATTGTATGAAAAGACAGCTCTCCAGAGGGCTGCTTCCCATGGGAATGTGGTCTGACAAATAAAAATACAATAAATTGCAGTATTGAAAAACAATTAAACATATTACCCATTCAAAAGTACAGAGTGAAAGCCCTCTGAAACAAATCAAAAACACATTTTAAAAGATTAACGATACAGTTTCCCCATGAAAGCGGTTCCTTAGCAGTGATTTGCTCTGTTAAGTATCCGAAGCTATTCCCTTCATGACTGGAACTTGTTCCATCAAAGGTAAGCGTGGCCAGGATTTAAGGACACAATGTTACATAGCAAAAGGAGTGTGTGATCCAGTGCAGGGGTTCACCTATACAGTGGTGCCCCAATTGATGATGACCCCGCTTCACAAAGAAATCGCTTAATGATTGCTATAGCGATCTCAAAATGATGTTTCTATGGAGTTTTTTCGCTTAACGATGACTAGTTCCCTGCTTTGGGAACCGTTTTTTCGCTACACGACGATTAGAAACAGCTGATCGTCGGGTTTTCAAAATGGCTTCCCACTGTTTTCTGGCCCTATTTTCGGAAGACGGTGATCGAAAATGGCTTCCCCTATGGAGGATCTTTGCAAAACGAACAGGTATTTCCCCCATTGGAATGTGCTAACCGGTTTTTAATGCACCCCAATGGGGTTTTTACTTTTGCATGACAATGATTTCGCTTTACAGCGATTTTGCTGGAATAGATTATCGTCGTCATGTGGGGCACCACTGTATTTGTTTAATAGACACAATTTCATTCTCAGGGACACTGGCTATGGTTCCTTGGGAAATTTTGGGGGGTTTGTCCTCTGTGGCTAGGTTTGGGCAGGGCTAGTTGATGGGTTGACCACCATGCTTCCCACTGCACCTTCCACACCTGTTTAGCCAGTTGGATGATTCCCTCAAGTCCTTCTCTAGCCATGGTGCCTGGCTTCACACCACATGGAGGAACGAGCTAGCACATCAGCATCTCTAGTGGAGGTGGAAAGCCCCAGGCCAAGAGAGACAGAAGGAGAATGGACCAACCAACAAGGGACCTGGGTGGTGTAGACTATAGGGGAAGCAAAGGGCATTTGACCCATGAGGGATAAGAGCTGGATGGTCTAAAAGCCGAGGAGGCAGAGGCAGGGGGGAGGAAGGCGAAACAAAGGAGAAGGTATGGTGGCAGCGGAGGGAAGCCAAAGAAGAAAAAGAGAAAACTTGGGTAGAAACCCCAGGTGTACTCAACCAGAGCTTGCTGGAGAAGTCTTGCAAGCAACAGTGTGAAAATGTCCGGTCAACACCAATAAAGCACCCCAAGTAGCAGCCACTCCAGACTACCTGACCCTCATGCAGATGAGCCAGTAGCAGGCCATGAAAGGATAGCCCCCCTTCTTCCAGGAACTGAGGCAACCACCTGATGCAACCAGTGGTAAGCAATCCTGCTGAAACTGTGGTCCAGGGAGAGTGATGGGACTGGCAAAGACTGGGACCCAGGTTTGGGTTTGCCTAAGGATGGAATTAACCAAGTTTAAGACGTGTTGATATAAGAGTTCAGAATAAAGTATTGGTTGTTGCAGTCTGCCGGTGTCTCCACATCTTATATCTGGATCCAGTGGGCTCTTCAACATGCTCCGGCCGACGGACAAAAGTAGTGTGTGCGAGTGTGGGTGCACACACACACATCATCCAGAAGTAGCTTTCTTCATCTCTATTACTGCCAGCAAACCTGCTATGGTCCCAACTTCTTCCAGCCTTTGTCTCATGAGAACTTTTAATGGGAAACACCAGGGATGAGGCTCAAAGGTGCTCAGCCTGTCCTCACCTACAGCACTTCCCCCTGATGATGGAAGGCTGAGATCCTCAGCTCCCCCGGGGGCAGAATGCCTTGGCTGTCGGGAGCCTCCAAGCTGTGTTGGTTGCAACTTGGATCCCACCACCGCTCACAGCTCAACCATGAACAGCATCATTTATCGATAACTGAAAACTTGTCTGAATCACAGCAAAGCTGGAAAGGCACTACAGGCTGCACATTCGAACTAGGGAGGGTCACGACTCCTCCAGAGGTTGACTATTCCGAATAGCACATCCGTGAACGTTTCAAATCAAGTTCAGGTCTCTGCCTCCTTTCTCCCTTTCCTGGCAGCCCTGAATGAGATTACGGACCACAAGCCCCATCCAGGGAAGCAACATAAAAACTATACTATTGCAATAATAATAGCAAAGACTCCTATCTTGACAAGCTACTTTTCAACAGTCAGGGCAGTGCACTCTCCTGCTAGATGGTTCTGTACAGATCACGAGGCCCTGAGCAATTTAAAGGCCACAGTGGACTATAAGGTGGGGAGATCAAGGTGATGACTAGTATGCTCAAAGTTCTAGTCCTTATTGTTAAGGTTGTCCTCCTTCTGCAGCTCAACAGATAATCTTCTGTTTTCTTTCCTCTCTAGATTACACCATGCTCTTTCAAATCTTATAATTCAGGAAACACACTGGAACTTACTGTGTCAAGATTTCATGCCCTTCTGCAATGTGGATGTGACCAAAATTCTGCCAGATCAACCATATATTTCAGGAGGAAAAAAAAATCACAGATAACCCCCCCCCCTTCTTTGTTAAACACATATATTTATTAGCTACATTTGCATCCTGCCTTTCCCCCAGTAAGCTGAAGGCAGCCTACACCGGATTCCCTCCTTCGCCCGTTAGTTTTTGCCTTGATCCTTGAAGGGAACAAGAAGCCCCCCCCCCCCATCCAGCTTCCTTGTTTCCTGTGAGCTTTGCTGCCATCATCACAGCAACTGAGCATTGGGGGGGGGATAATGGATTTCTCTCCCCAGCAAGAGATTGTTGTAAGCTACATGTGTTGTGATGCAAGGGGTTTTTGGTGTAGCTTGACTTTGGATGGACATCAAGACTCATTGGCTTTACTAAAAGCCTGCTCTTGGATGAGATGAGAACTGATAGGTTAGTATGGATCAACCCAATTTAGGGTTGTCAGCTCAGCAGCCTCCCATTTCCTGGGACTTCAGGACCAAAGCATGAAAGAAGAGTGTAGGCTCTTCTGATGTCACACAGGCAGGATAAGCAAAAATTGTTGCTTTTTTGTTGTTGTGGTTCAGAACTGTTTCGGGGGGGGGGCAGCTGATGGTGTAAAGAAACATGAGGGAACCCTGGGTCAATGGAACACAAGCCCAAGTGAAACAGGGCTAACTGGAATATGGAGCCCCCTTTTTTAATAGGCTGCAAGGGGAGGAGCAAAAAGTCTCTATAGCTGTAGTGTTTGCTGGGATTCCTTCGGGGGCCCTTCGATCTTGCCTCCAGCGCACATGGCACAGGGGGGAGTTTTTCCTAGGTGCTGCTGGAGCTTGCGGAAGACTCACTACCAGCCATGGGGAGGTTCACCAAGTGTTGCCTTTCTGTTACCAGGGATTATGCATGAGAAAAGCTTCAGAGTTGCGATGCTCGTGCTCCACTCCCTATTCATAATGATACACTGGGTGCCTACACCCGCTTTTCCTTTTCCTACTCTTCCGCCCTCAACCCTGTCTGTTTGGTGTATCAGCATTGCAGGACTGCAATACACTTGTAAACCCCTTTATGCTGATCCTGTGAGCACCAGCATGGCATGCTAGAGTGTCGAAGCTATAAAGGTTGGAGGCAGAAAAGCGTTTTTTAAAAAATGGGCAATTTCTACAGGGAAACACCTTTCCCTATGCTTCATTTTAATTTTTTTTTTTTAGGTTTAAAGAAGTGACATAATATTAAATGGTTGCAGTGCCAACTGGGGAAAGTACAGTATTTTTTTTTTAAAAGGGAACATTGCTTAGAGACAATGCCTGCTCAGGTGAGGGGAAATTATCCCCCTGTGACTGCCCCTTCGCATTGGACCAGGTGACCACACAGGGCAGAAAGCACATAAAACCAATGCCAGGCCAACTGGAGGAAAATGAAACCACATGTGCAGTCTGAACAACAAAAAGTTTATTCTGCAGCGAAATAGAGATGATCTGGGGGGGTGTAGTCACCCCCCCCCAGATCATCATCATCATCTAATGAACATGCATCACACACTACATCCCAAAAGTAATAGGGTCAGGTTATATTTACCATGAAAAATTGGTGGATGTGGATTACTGCAAATACAACAGGTAGTAGAGGAGGAAAAAAGACGCCTAAATGATTGTATCAGTACAAGTGGAGAAAAATTACTTAAGGCAATGAAAATGGAGACTGTTTTAAAAACCACAGAAACAAAGGATCAATATAAAAAACAACAACTTGAAAATAAATTAAACAGCTGCAAAAATAAACCACTACATGGACAACACCTGAGAAATGTGGATGGAAAGCATGATAAAAATTCACCATTAAGACATAAACCAAAGGCTTGATTTTGTCTGCACAAAAACAAACACTCCAAACCAATGTAATGAAAGCTTAGATTCAAGGAAATAGTGCTGACAGCAAATGTCGGTTCTGCTGAGAAAAAGATGAAACTGTGTCACACCTCATTTGCGAATGTCCAAAGTTTGCACAAACAGATTTTAAAAATTAGACATGATAGAGTGGCAAAATTAGTGCACTGGTCATTAAGTAAAAAATATAACTTGCCAACCTCCAGAAACCCATGGGAACATCAGGTAGAGAAGGTGTCAGAAAATGAGAAAGTCAACAACTTTTGGGATTTCTGGATCAAAACGGATAGAAACTTTGAACATAGCATACCAGACTTAGTAATAGAATGAAGTAATGTCTGGATCATTGACATTGCAATTCTAGGGGATGTCAGAGTTGAAAATAAATTGTTGTTGTAATGTTCTTGTGCTATTTTAATGTATATACGTTATATTGGAAGCCGCCCAGAGTGGTTGTACAGACCAGATGGGCAGGATATAAATCGAATAAATAAATAAATAAAATGAAGAATTGGAAAAACTAACAAAATACAGAGATCTGGAAATCAAAACATGTCGCTTTTGGATGAAACATACTTCCATGGTCCCCGTAATCATCGGGGCTTTGGGAACAATATCAAGAAATTTTACACAGTATTATAAGCAGTTGTAGATCTCAGAAATAACACCATCAGAGCTACGAAAAACAACAATATTAGGAACAGCATACATACTGCACCGATATTTAACAGATACTTAGGTTTTTGGTTAAAACTATCATGCAATACCAGTCAATGTTTTTATAATTTTGATTGATTGTGCCTGCTTTTTAAAAAATAATCATTATCTTAGAACTGCAAAGCCAGAAGGATCATCAAGTCTAGACCCTTTCAAGGAGGTGCAGTGGGGATCGAACTCCGCAGACAGCTGTCTAAACCATGAATTATCCAACTATAATGCTCCTTCATACACTGAAATGAAACTTTCACTTCTTCCTCCTCCTCTAGCAGAGGTTGCCCTGAAGTTTGTTTTCCAACTGGGATCGCATAGACATTCCTCATGATTCCAGCTGGCACCTTGAGACCTGGCAGGCTTAGGGAGAGAGAGAGAGAGAGAGACAGGGAGACAGCTCAAACCTGGAGCTAACTTGCCTGCTGTGTGGAAAACCAACAATCTTCTTGCTTCAGTACAGTAGAAGAAAGAACAACTGTGTTGTCCCCACCCCTCCTAACCTTGTCACTCTATGCTTTGCAAGGCTGCTAGGAATCAAGCTCTGTGCCTCTCTGTGTTGCTATTTTCTGACAAACATGCCTGAGCCAACTCATCTCTCCTGCCATAAAAATCCACAGCGTGAAATAGATAGGCATGCTTAAACCCCGCATGTAATTAAATAACGGGAAAGCTCAAAAGCTACACACAATCCAGTTACACTTCTAGCCTGTCATTAAACTCTCCCCGTGCTAATCGATCTTCCAAATGGCTAAGTCAACTTTGCAATGCCAAGACGGCTTGGTCAAGTTAGAAGACACATCTCTCTTTTCTTTTCTCGCTGGCAGTGGAGCTAGATTCAAAGTCATCCACTGTTGCTAACTGTGGAGCGTGCCGCTGAATAGAAGGCGCTTGCATTATACTTCCTTTTTGCCTGCAGGTTAGATGCAGGATCAAAACGTGGAATTAAATACATGTTCCTGGTTAACAGATCTGGATCAATGCTTTCTCTCTCTCTCTCTCTCTCTCTCTCTCTCTCTCTCTCTCTGTGTGTGTGTGTGTGTGTGTGTGTGTGTGTGTGTGTGTGTGTGTGTGTGTGTGTGTGTGTGTGTGTGTGTGTGTAATTAAGCCAGCTGTACCTTAGGTCGAATTTCTTTAAATTTATCTCATCAATTTTGATTTTTGATCACATATCCACAAAATCTGATGGATAATATTGGTCGTCTTCTTTTAATGCAAACACATTTAAAGTGTTGTGTGTTGTTTTACTATATTGTGAACTGCTCAGAATAGCCTTGGTAGCCAGATGGGTGGTGTAGAAATTGAATAAATAAATAAATAAATTTCAGCAGTTGCACAGAGGCAGCCCTGTAGAATTTCCTAAGCTATTTTTGCCACCACAGACAGGGTGGATTATGAACTGCTGGACAGCTCAGTGGTTCAGGCATCTGGCTGCAGAGTCAGAGGTTGGGAGTTCGATTCCCCAATGTGCCTTCTTGACAGGAGCTGGACTTGATAATCCGTAGGGTCCTTTCCAGTTCTGCAGTTCTAAGATGGTGATACCTAGATTGGAGGACAAGCCCCTCTGGTCTAGTATCTTCTCCACTAGAATTCAGTAGGTTTCACCCTGGTCTCTGAAATATAATTTTTAATAACCTGGAGATAGAGTAACTCTGTCCATCCTTCCTGGCTGGTGGCTACTGTACTCCTATTCAAGAAGGAATATACAAGGGCTTCCAGTTCAGCATCAAGATCTCAATGAACTCTGGTGTATATGTCTGTGTATCTCTGGGTTGTGCACATTTTTGCCTTTATCTTTGAGGAACATGGAAAAGGCCACATGGACCTCAAGACTGAAGCCAAATGTAAGAGTGGGTGACACCTTTCGTTGGGCCACCAAACATTAAACCAACCACAAGCTTTCGTAGATAAAACCTCACTTGGTCAGTCTTAGCCCAACTCTCCCATGGATAATGCAGAAAAATTGCAGACGAACGTCCAGAAATTGATGGCCCATGTCTGAGAGGCGATGTGAGTCCTCTTGGGGCTGCTGTATTGAGCTGCTTTCTAGTTTTGTTGGAATTTTTACACTCCTGTTCTTAAGACCAAAAGGTTGCTAATTATTCTGTGGTTGTGCCCCCCTCTTGCCTTATTGAAACATAGAAATAAAAGGGAGTTGCATGGTCAGTACAAAACACAAATGCAAGGGTAGGTGATCCCTTTATAGACCAGTATTGTTTGATGATATTTTAGTGGTCTGTAAAGTATTGCCGACTCTTGAATGGATGCTCCTTTTTGGCTTATGAGCATGGGGAGAAACGGCACAGAGAAATAACCGCCTCTCGTTTAGCACAATTTAGGGTTATTTATTGTTGGTTTTACTTCTTGATTTGTCCCCTACTTCTTACCTGCTCTTTCACTGGGACTTTTAGTTTGTTCTTCACTTTGACCTCCCAACTGGTCTGACCCAATTCTTTTGGTTCAGGGTGGTGACAAAATATCTGCTATTCCCATGGATTCTCTGCATCATTTTGTTATATATGTCCCATGTGGTTAAAGGAGAACTGACTTATAGCAACTTTACATGGGACGTGGTGGCTCTGTGGGTTAAACCGCGGAAACCTCTGTGCTGCAAGGTCAGAAGACCAAGAGTCGTAAGATCGAATCCACAGGACGGAGTGAGCTCGCATCGCTTGTCCTAGCTCCTG
Source organism: Pogona vitticeps (assembly GCF_051106095.1). Lineage (NCBI taxonomy): Eukaryota > Metazoa > Chordata > Lepidosauria > Squamata > Agamidae > Pogona > Pogona vitticeps. Next base: position 228,655,167 of record NC_135786.1, read on the forward strand.
CCAACCTAGCAGTTTGAAAGCATGTAATAATTGTGAGTAGGTAAATAGATACCAACACAGTGGGAAGGTAATGGCGTTCCGTGTCTAGTCGTGCTGGCCACGTGACCACAGAAACTGTCATTGGACAAAAATGCTCGTTTTATGGCTTGGAAATGGAGATGAGCATCGCGCACTAGAAACAGACATGACTGGACTAAATATCAAGGGCAACCTTTACCTTTACCTATAGCAATCTTAATTTCATGGTGAGAGATTTCAGGAGTGGTTTCACCAGCTCCACGCCTTCCCTTGAATTTCCAAGGCCAAGCAGGGATTTGAATCCAGGTCTTGAGTCCTAGTCTCTCTATCCACTATACCACACTGAGTGTCCTACGCAGGAGTTAGGGCCCTGATTTCTTAGGGTTCTGACTCACAGAGAGAGCCCCCACAGGAATACTCCTCAAACATTATATTTTTGTCTATATGTAGAAGAACAATGCAAAGGATGACAGTTTAGAGCTCTCCTGCCCACACATAAATACTCACCATGCCTCAAAATACTTGAACAAGATTTCTTCCACAAAAAATGAATGAATAACTGTGCTTCTTTCTACAAGTATGTCTTTGAAACATTGGAACTCCTCTCTCTCTCTCTCTCTCTCTGTGTCTCTCTCTGTCTCTCTCTCTCTGTGTGTGTGTGTGTGTGTGTGTGTGGCTACAAAGTGGAAACCCCCTTTTCATCATCTGAGCGTCCAAGATTCCTATACTATGATGTCAGAAGTAGAAAATGCCAAAACCATCTAAAGTGCCAGTTTATAGCACTTTTACAAAGAAATATTACTTTCTTTGTTATTTGTGAAAGAAAGCCAGGATTTGAAACAGAAGCCAGAGAGAGAGAGAGAGTGTTGGCAAGAGATAGCCAAGTTGGCACACAACAGAACTCCAAAATCAATGTTGGAGTAATATTTTTATTAAGTCAATCGAAAGTCCACAACAAAAGTTTGTAAGATTTTGAGATTACAGCATTTTCCTCAGGGCAAGATGTTACAAAAGTAAGTGCAGGGGGAAAAGGAGAGGGGGAAGATTGAATCCTTACAGTAGTCATTTGGTTTTATCTGGGGACTCTCAACATCATGGGGCTTGCTGGGAAAGGAAGATGATTTTCAACCAAAGTCTACAATTAAGCTATGCATTGGTTGTATAATATAAGATTTTGGAACAAAATGGAAGGACGTCTTCTAAATGCCCTACTGGCTCCTCTTTCCACATGAGCAGGAGGGAAGCTGACTGTTGCAAAGTAAAAGAAGGTGCCATTTTTTGACCATGGATGAGTAATGTGAGATGTCTCGAGCAGTTGGAAAACTGGGAAGAAATTATTCATGTAACCCTTGAAAGGAGTTTGAAGGGGGAATTTTCTTCAGGCCATAAATATTCAGAAATGTAACTTCTCTGGAAGTGATGACACCATGCCCAGAAAATGATTTACTGTATAAAGCATTCCTTGCTACTCACCCAACATTCCGTCACGCTTGGAGCGATTCCAAGAAGATGGGAACCCATCGAAGGGCCACTCAAGCAGCAGAAAATTTGATGGTTGTTGTGGGTTTTTTGGCCTCTTTGGCCGTGTTCTGAAGGTTGTTCTTCCTGACGTTTTGCCAGTCTCTGTGACCGGCATGTTCAGAGGACATGAGTCAGAATTCTGTCTGTGCTCTGTTGCAGTTTTTTGGATAGTTGAGTATTTATAGCTGTGGGATCAGCTTTTGTCCTTTTCAGGAGATGATCTCCTGAAAAGATGCTGGCCACAGACACTGGTGGAAGGTTAGGAAGAACAACCTCAGAACACGGCCAAAGAGCCCGAAAAACCCACAACAACCATCAGATCCCGGCCGTGAAAGCCTTCGAGAACACTGCTGAAAATTTAATTAGTTATGGGGATAAAAAGATAGCTTTGGATTTTTCAGGCCTGATCCAGCCACAAGGGCCCTTTGAGACCTCCTAAGGCATTTATGAGTGGCCATAGATGGCGAAAAGAGACTGGAATAGAAGGATCATTAATCCTTCTCCATAGCTGTAGAGCAGTCTGTGCGAAGCTGGTGCTGTCTTGATGGTGCTAGATTATAGTTCCCATCAAAGCCATGACTAAGGCAGGGACCAATAAGGCTTTGATCCAGGGTGTTGAAATCTAGAGGGTAAAAAAAAAAATCTGTTCTTGGAAGGGTAGATACCCAGCTGCTCTAGGGGCATGAACCACCTCCAGCTGTTCCTCCTGTGAGCTGCTAGTTCCTCTTTATTCAACACTATTTAGGACTCATCTTGAGTACCGAGTCCAGTTCTTGACACCGCACTGCAAGACGGATGCTAACAAATTGGAACAAGTTCAGAAGCGGGCAACAAGGATGATCAGGGGGCTGGAAACCAAACCCTCTGAGGAAAGACTGAAAAACTGGCCATGATTAGCCTTGAGAAAAGAAGACTGAGGGGAGAAAGGATAATACTTTTCAAATAACTGAAAGATTTTCATACAGAGAAGAGGGCAGAATCTGTTCTCAGTCATCCCAGTTTGAAGGACACGCAATAATAGGTTACAGGGAGCCAGTTTATGGTTAAATATCATGAAAAACTTCCTAATTGTTAGAGCAGTAAGACAATGGAACCAATGACCTCGAGAGGTGATGAGTACTCCAATATTCAAGAGAAATTCAGACAACCACCTGGCAGATATCCTTTGATTTGTATTCCTGCATTGAGCAGGGAATTGACTTGATGGCCTCATAGGTCCCTTCCATTCCATGATCCTATGATTCTGTGATCCCATAGTCTTCTGTAGGTTGTCGTAGAGCACGAAAGAAGTGTGTATTCTCCTAATTATCTTGAGCTGGCACTGCATACTTATGTTGTTAATGTGATTCTAAATATTCTATTATTTCACAGCAGTTTTGATTATTAAGGGTGGCAGGGCAGAATTTCCAATCCTTGCGATGGATGTCTTCTGTTCTCCCAAAGGCAGATGAAAGTCTTTGCCAATTTTACTGCATTTATTCCCATCAATAACTCTTCCTTACAGAACACATCGGTGACAGATCAAATCTAGCTTTGCTGGAAACACTTTCTGCTTGTTTCCCCGCCCCCTCCTTTCCCCACCCCAAAACATAAATTAACAATTCATTACTTTGCACTCTTTGGCACAGAAAGGCGTGTAGGCCGCTAAAAGGGTCAGTTTTTGGAGGGTAAAGGGGTGTGTGTGTGGCCTTGGAACAATCTCTCAGCAATCTGAAATGAGAATAGGAACTCGCTGTGAGAACACAGTGTAACAAAAATTCATGTACCAGACTCCCAGCTGAAGGGAGAAGAAAACGGGCTGCCTCCTCCATTAAAACAGAATATGATTGTGCGTCAGGGCCATATAGTTTTTGGTTTTTGAAAGGGCTTGCCAACATTACCTTATTCATGGGCTTCTCGGCCAACATGAAGAGGTTCCGATCAGAACAGATTCAATGTTTATGCCGCATTCCATCATCCAGCAATGTGACCTGCATGTGCTACATGAAACTAAGGAAAATAAATATTTTAGCAGTTTTTCTATCAAAAAAAATCTTTTGGTAGAACATGGAGTGCTATTTTATCAGCCCTCAATTTGTGAAGTGAAGGATCAAACTCTTCCATCCAAAGGCCCCACTAGGGATTGAAGTATGGAACACAATGACCCTGCTTTTAAAACCATGCCAGAGTTTGGTGCTCGATATATTTTGGGCTAGCTGAGTGCTGAAATAAATCTATTCCCACTCACCAGCTTGCTGCAAAATGATCCATTACTGCAGAGTCTGGCAGAAAATATACAGAAACCATCTAAATTTCACTGTTGACTGGTTGGTGCTGGATATACAGAGGTGTTTGATCTTCTGTAAAACAAGTTTCTTAGCCTCCTCCCCAAGTAACCCATTGCTTCTTATTGATTAGGCATCTAGTTGTTTCCTTAATTGAGCTCCACCCTTCATTACTGTCTCTGCAATGGTTCCCAACCTTGGGTTCTCAGATGGTATTTGGACCACAACTCAAAGAAATCCTGGCTGGCACAGCTAATGGTGAAGGCATCTGGGAGTTTTTGTCCAAGAATATCTTGTCCAAGCTTGGGAACCACTGATCTAAAGTATTTTTTCCAAGTGCTGGAGGTGGGAACTAAGCTGTAGTTGAGGTGAGAGCAAACATACAGAGAAAGACGGGGAGAAGACTGGTAGATAGAGTTGAGTCATAATCTGTCAGCATGTATAATATCATGATACTTACGTTTCCTAGAACAGAATTGAGAAATTTAAGTGGGCATAGGAGACAATTTTTTGCCCCACCACTTGCCATGGGCTAAAGCTTATATGGAAGAAACAAAAAATGAAAATAAAGACTGGAAGGGGTGGGGGTTGGAGGAAACCTTCCATACGCAGAAAGTACAATACAGTACCTGGACGCCTCCAGGAGGGGTAACCAACCAACCAACCAACCAACCAACCAACCAACCAACCAACCAACCAACCAACCAACCAACCAACCAACCAACCAACCAACCAACCAACCAACCAACCAACCAACCAACCAACCAACCAACCAACCAACCAGCCAGCCAACCAACCAACCAACCAACCAACCAACCAACCAACCAACCAACCAACCAACCAACCAACCAACCAACCAACCAACCAACCAACCAACCAACCAACCAACCAACCAATGTACAGTATTTCCAGTTCCAGTTTCTATGTGCAGGAGCATTTTGGGGGCCTCAGGATGGCAGTGTTGTTGTCTTGCAGGCTGCATTGGGTTCATGGGCTGCTCTGGTATAGATGATGGTCAGTTAAAAGGCAGATCAAGGACCAGGGATGCAGCCTGTGCTGGATAGGGTTACACTCCCTCTGAAAAGACAGGTGTGCAGATTGGGGGTGCTCCTGGATTTGTCTCTGAGTCTGGATGCCCAGGTTTTGGAGGTGGGCCATTTGGACCATTAAAACTAGGGCAGCTTCTGCCATTCCTTGAGAGGTTTGATCTGTCAACGGTGACACATGCCTTATTTATATCCTGAGTGGAAAACTCTAATACACTCTACATGGGCCTATTGAAAATGTCAGGAAACGTCTTACATAGTTTACAGGTTGCTACAGTTTATTGGAGTTTGTACAGGAAGAAGTTGAGTTTGCTTTCCACTGGAAATGTCTCCGTTTTATATCTGGAGGAAGTAAGTTGAAGACTGTTAGAGGCTGTGACCTCTTCTAAGTGGTTTGCCCAAAAGGGAACTGTTTACAGAAGTGAAATCTTTATTGGGCTTTTAGTGAAATGTGAAAAGTGGCAAGGCTGGGCATACACCATATGTGTGTGTGTGTGTGTGTGTGTGTGTGTGTGTGTGTGTGTGTGTGAGAGAGAGAGAGAGAGAGAGAGAGAGAGAGAGAGAGAGAGTTTCGTAAGAAGACAAACCAAAGTAAAACAGCCCTAATTTTACTGAGAGCTTTACAGTTGTGCTGACTTCCGCACCTTACAAGGCCTGGGTCTGTAAAATAAATGAGCAATAAAGCAAATGTCTGAAGGAAGTAGGGCTGGTTTTGTCCTATAAAGCTCTCTGTTTGGCTTGTGACTTGACTGAGTGGCTGGGTATTTCCTTCTATGCATACCTAGTCTAACATCAGGCTCTCATGCTGTTTGATGCATTTTTATTTTCAAAAAGTCTTTCGATTTTAATTTGCAGATGCCTGTCTTTCTGGGTAGAGGAACAGACAAGTTTATCTGTTGTGCTTTATGTAATATTCACGTTTTTCAAGTTTTCTGCCCTGTGTCTGGGTGTTTCTGAAATAGTGCGCACAGATTTTTTTCCCCGTGCACACAAAAAATAGTACTTTTTTGTATTTTTGGTACACCCTTTCTTTAGGAGAAACCATTGCCTTAATATATACTTTGTTGCACAACGAAATATGCTGTCTTGTGTATAAACCTCTGCTGGTTGAACTCCAATAGGTAGTTTTGACAAGTGAAAATGCCAAATGCATTTCTATCTGCATATTTGTTTGGAAAGTGTGAATTAGCTCAGTTCACATTTAAAAGAGCAAAAAAAGAGTCATTTCTTATGTCAAGACAAAGGAATCCTAGATGTAGATGCAAAAAAGGCCAATGTGTTTTAGGCTGCATAAACAGAATTCTGTGAAGCACTAGCTCTCCTCTATTTAGCACTGGTTAGGCCTCATCTGGTCAACCCTGAGTGCTCACTGGAAGGACAGATCCTGAAGCTGAGGCTCCAATACTTTGGCCATCTCATGAGAAGAGAAGACTTCCTGGAAAAGATGCTGATGTTAGGAAAGTGTGAAGGCAAGAGGCGAAGGGGACGACAGAGAGTGAGATGGTTGGACAGGGTCATTGAAGTGACAGACATGAATTTGATCCAACTCCTGGAGGCAGTGAAAGACAGGAGGGCCTGGCGTGCTCTGGTCCATGGGGTTACGAAGAGTTGGACACGACTAAACAACTAAACAACAGGCCTCATCTAGAATGCTGGGTCCAGTTCTGGACCCGGTACATTAAGACGGATGTTGACAAACCTTTGAGAATACATTAAACTGAAGCAAATTCAGAGGAGGGCAACAAGGAGGATCACAGGACTGGAAACCAAGCCCTGTGAGGAAAGACTGGGCATGTTTAGCCTTGAGAAAAGAAGAATGAGAGGAGACATGATAGCACTTTTCAAATACTTGAAAGGCTGTCATACAGAGGAGAGGCAGGATCTGTTATTGATAATCCCAGAGTGCAGGACAGATAATAATAAATTCAAGCTATAGGAAGTCAGATTTCAGTTCTCAGGAAAAACTTCCTAACTGTTAGCGCAGTATGACAGTGGAACTCAGGAGGTGACGAGCTCTCCAACACTGGAAGCATTCAAGAGAAATGTAGAAAATCACTTGCCAGATATCCTCTGATTTGCATTTCTGCATTCAGGAGGGTTTGGGCATGATGGCTGTATGGGCCCCTTCCAACTTCATGATTCTATGATTCTGTGATAGATCAGACTCAGAATGGTACCCATTCCCCTGCTTGTGTTCTCCAACAGCTGGTCCACAATTAGAGCATGCTGCTCTGATGCTCGAGGTGATGTTCAGCTAGCAGAATCAGTCTACTTTTTCAATCATTCAAGTTGGTGGCCATCATATGATGGCACCTGTCTTTTTAAAGAGAGGATAATCCTTTCTTTTAAGGGCAGTTGGGAGACAGAGCCTCTTTTCATGGTACTCCAGTTGAAGGGCTGCCAATGTGATTTAATACTAAAGATCTGTAAGGTGATGGAAGATCAGGGACCAAGCAGCAGGTAGACAGCAGTCTCAACAGTCACACAGGTCATCTCATCAGCGTCTCCTCCTCTTGAATGAGATGCATTCAAAGGCTGGTTAAATTATTAAAGTATTTTTTCCGTGCAAAAGACGTCCCCATGTATATGACACCCCCACTTTTAAGAAAGCTAAGTGGGGCTTAACAAATGGAGGGGGAAAGGGATCAAAGCAATCCCATGACTGCACAATCATTTTGATCCCTTTCCCCCTTATACAGCCATGGGATTGCTTTGATCCTTTCCTACCTCCTTTTGCTAAGCCCCATGGGCCTTAGCAAGTGGAGAGGAAAGCAGGGATCAAAGCCCTGCAGGATCACTTTGATCCCTGCTTTCCCCTCCACTTGTTTTTATTCTGTCCCCGCTTACTTCTGTGTATAAGATGACTCTCAATTTTTGATCTAAAGATTTTAGACAAAAGTATAGTCTTATACCTGGAAAAATACAGTAACTTGTTTTTGCCTGTATGCTCAGTGTGGTGTAGCAGGTAGAGTGATGGACTAGGACTCTGGAGAACTGGGCTTGAACCCCTGCTCAGCCATGGAAACTCATAGGATTGGCAATGGTGAAATCACTCCTTCAATATCTCACTTATCTTGAAAGCCCAGTTAGAGTCACTATAAGTCAATCCTGATTTGACGGCATGTAACAACAAAACATTGTGGTGCTGGAAGCTGAGGCTCCAATACTTGGGCCATCTCATGAGAAGAGAGGACTCCCTGGAAAAGACCTTAATGTTGGGAAAGTGTGAAGGCAAGAGGAGAAGGGGACGACAGAGGATGAGATGGTTGGACAGTGTCACCGAAGCAACCAACATGAATCTGACCCAACTCCGGGAGGCAGTGGAAGATAGGAGGGCCTAGCGTGCTCTGGTCCATGGGGTCACGAAGAGTCAGACACGACTAAATGAACGAACGAACAACAAAACATATGGTACTTTATAAAAATAATTTAAAATATCGTCTTGTTTTGGGTGTGGCATGTCATTCTTTTCTATCCTCTGTTGTTACTCAACTCCAGAATGTCTCTCTTGGGATGCAAGTGGAAATCATAACTTATTTGGAGAGATCTATTTTACTTTGAAATGAATAGGTTCTCAGGCCTCTGAGTCTGCTGTTAGAAAGGAGGTTAAGCATTCCTTTATGTTGTGCAGCTCTAATTTAGGACTGTGATGCCAGCCAACTGACTGGGCAGACAGATAGGGCATGTTTCCATTTTGGATCCATACCACCAAGCATCAAACGCTTATTTGGAAATGGGTGCGTTGTTCTCAGTTTGAAATTAGCAAATGTCTGTCACAAGCCACGGACCTGAGAAACTTCAAGCAAATTTCCCCTCTCTTTGGAAAACCTGTGTGATTAGCTCACCACGTTCTCTGACGTATTTGTTGTTTAAAATAACCGGTGAAAGATTCTTTCCTGTTATGCGCATCTCATGCAAAAACAGTTGTCAGGATTCCATCTGAATATGCAATGTATGTGGCTACATCTGTAGTTTATTATTTGATGCAGTTGATAAAGGGAACCAAGCTGCCTGCCTTGGATGGTATGAATATGAAAGATTTAACGTATACGAGTCGGTAGTGTTGCTCCACAGCTCCTGAATTCTTTCCAGTCTTCGAACCAAGGTGGTGCTTTCAGCCAACAAAATGAGGCAGCAGCTTCAAGCGTCAGACAGAGGGTCACAGAAAGCAGCAATATGTAAAAAATTAGTACTTGTGGAAGATAATACTTATAGTAATTTTGGACATAAAGGTAAAGGTAAAGGTTCCCCTTGACAATTTTTGTCCAGTCGTGTCCGACTCTAGGGGGCGGCGCTCATCCCACTCTTCAAGCCATAGAGCCAGCGTTTGTCCGAAGACAATCTTTCCGTGGTCACATGGCCAGTGTGATTTAGACACGGAACGCTGTTTACCTTCCCACCGAGATGGTACCTATTTATCTACTCGCATTTGCATGCTTTCGAACCGCTAAGTTGGCGGGAGCTGGGACAAGCAACGGGCGCTCACTCCGTCGCGTGGCTTTGATCTTACGACTGCTGGTCTTCTGACCCTGCAGCACAGGCTTCTGCGGTTTAGCCCACAGCGCCACCACGTCCCCTAATTTTGGACATACTAGTATTCAAAATATATTCGGCATACTTTGGATGCTTGAGCTAAAATCCTATTGATGTTTATTGAGGAATTGCTAAAGTTACTGTGGCTAACTGCAGCTAATTGCTGAAGGGCCAGGCATGTATTAGTCTCTTGCCTGAGCATGCATCTGATCATGTACCTCACTCACTCTCTCTCACACACACATACACACACACACCAGCATATAATCAATTAGCTGCAAATAGACATGCCAATGTACGTGATCCTTCACAAACAAGATGTGGCCTCATGATTTCTCCTAATCTCTTGATCTGTCCACCAACTTGTGCAAATCAGAAGCAGGCAGAGCGGGTTGTTGGCTTCATGCAACCCCTAATCATTTTTGGGGTACCCACATTATCTCCTAGTGCTCCCCATAATGTTTATTTATATTTTTTAAAAGAGAAAACAGTGCTGAAGTTTGCTGACAAAATTCAGCAGGAAAACACCTACGGCAGTAAGTCAAGTGTTCAATGAGTGTTAAAGGAGACTGAAACAGCACACTTAGTGTTGAGTGAAACAGGAAATCTTTAATTTCCTTTAATTATGAGTTTCCATCTCTTCCTTTGTTATTTAGACCGCTTTGGTAAGCCTTTATTATTCAAATAACCATTGGCAGCTCTTGCTGTATAAACAGCCTGTTGATGTAATGTAAAGCTCATAGGTCTCCATGTTGATTTAAAATTATTCTGTAATTAATTAAATTATTCTTAATTAAGAGGTTAATGTTAATTACTCTTCAATGAATTCTTAATGGTTTGAGGAAAAATGATTAAATAATCCTCATTGCATTATACTTAAACTGAACAACTGTATATAGTTTACAAAATAAGTTAGGAAAAATGCATTAAGCTTCAGCCTTTCCCCTTCACCACAACCCCTTTGGATATGTGGCAAAAATATAATTTAAAAAAAAAAAGCTAGCAAGTACTTTATATATATATGTCCCTTCTGAGGACCATGGGCTTTTTGCTCCTATTGTGGTGGGACATTGGTTCTTTGATAGAGTAAATGATGAGATGTAAGATGCAGCATGATAACCATTTCTATAAGAGGACACAGGCCACCAGCACAGTGAAAATAAGATTCCTCTACCAGTTTTGTTGACTTCTGTACCTGAAGCAGAATGAGACATCAACCTTCCAGCACATACATGTCTTTTTCCAGCTTTCCTTGAGTCATATTATTATTCATTATTAATTGTGGAGGTGATGATTCTTATGGTTAGAGGAGAACTTAGAATATTAGTTTTTGAAATTAATTCTGTTCTTGTTCCTTGTTAATGGAAGAGTAACTCATAACATTGCTGTTTATTAATAGGTTTCCTTTTAATGAATTTTTTATTAATTGCTTCACAAAATACAGTTTAAGTTTTTTTTGCAAAAGTCTACAAAAATGACCCCCGAAATAAACATTGCAATAATAACAAGTAAACACTATTTATTATGTCAGAAAGTGACAACAACGTCAAGCACCATAGTAATAGCAACAGTGGTAATATTGTTGTTATTTAGTCATTAAGTTGAGTCCCTATGGACCAGAGCACGCGAAACCCTCCTGTCTTCCACTGCCTCGCGGAGTCTGGTCAAATTCATGTTGGTAGTCTCGATGACACTGTCCATCATCTTATCCTCTATCATCCCCTTCTCCTCCTGCTTTCACACTTTCCCAACATCAGGGGCTTTTTCAGAGAGTCTTCTCTTCTCATGAGTTGGCCAAAGTACTGGAGCATCAGCTTCAGGATCTGTCCTTCCAGGGAGCAGTCAGGGTTGATCTCCTTCAAAATGCATAGGTTTATTCTCTTTGCAGTCCAGGGGACTCTCAAGAGTCTCATCCAGCACCACAGTTCAAAAGCATCAATTCTTCAGCAGTCAGCCTTCTTTATGGTCCAGCTCTCACTTCCATACATCGCTATTGCAAAAACCATAGCTTTGACTATGCGGACCTTTGTCGGCAAGGTGATGTCTCTGCTTTTTAGATGCTGTCTAGGTTTGTCATCACTTTCCTCCAAAGAAGCAGGCAGCTTTTAATTTCATGGCTGATGTCACCACCTGCAGTGATCATGGAGCCCAAGAAAGTAAACTCTGTCACTGCCTCCATATCTTCCCCTTCTATTTGCCAGGAGGTGATGGGACCAGTGGTCATGATCTTAGATTTTCAATGTTGAGCTTCAGACCAATTTTTGCGCTCTCCTCTTTCACCCTCATTAAGAGGTTCTTTAATTCCTCCTCACTTTCTGCCATCAGAGTGGTATCATCTGCATATCTGAGGTTGTTCACATTTCTCCCAGCAATCTTAATTCCAGTTTGGGATTCCTCCAGTCCTGCCTTCCACATGATGTATTCTGCATATAAGTTAAATAAGCAGGGAGACAATATACAGCCTTGTCGTACTCCTTTCTCAATTTTGAACCAATCAGTTGTTCCATATCCAGTTCTAACTGTTGCTTCCTGTCCCACATATAGGTTTCTCAGGAGATAGACAAGGTGGTCAGGCACTCCCATTTCTTTAAGAACTTGCCATAGGTTGCTGTGGTCCACACAGTCAAAGGCTTTTGCATAGTCAATGAAGCAGAAGTAGATATTTTTCTGGAACTCTCTGGCTTTCTCCATAATCCAGCTCATGTTAGCAATTTGGTCTCGAGTTCCTCTGCCCCTTCGGAATCCAGCTTGTACTGCTGAAGCCTACATTGTAGGATTTTGAGCATAACTTTGCTAGCATGTGAAATGAGTGCAATTGTACGGTAGCTGGAGCATTCTTTGGCACTGCCCTTCTTTAGGATTGGGATGTAGACTGATCTTTTCCAGTCCTCTGGCCACTGTTGAGTTTTCCAAACTTGCTGGCATATTGAATGTTGCACCTTAACAGCATCATCTTTTAAGATTTTAAGTAGTTCAACTGGAATGCCATCACCTCCACTGGTCTTGTTGTTAGCCAGGCTTTCTAAGGCCCACTTGACTTCACTCTCCAGGATGTCTGGCTCAAGGTCAGCAACTACATTGTCTGGGTTGTATGGGATATCCAAATCTTTCTGATATAATTCCTCTGTGTATTCTTGCCATCTCTTCTTGATGTCTTCTGCTTCTGTTAGGTCCCTCCCATTTTTGTCCTTTATCATGTCCATCTTTGCACAAAACGTTCCTCTAATATCTCCAATTTTCCTGAACAGATCTCTGGTTTTTCCTTTTCTGTTATTTTCCTCTATTTCTTTGCATTGTTCATTTAAGAAAGCCCTTTTGTCTCTCCTTTCTATTCTTTGGAAGTCTGCATTCAGTTTTCTGTAACTTTCCCTATCTCCCTTGCATTTTGTTTCCCTTCTCCTCTCTGCTATTTCTAAGGCCTCATTGGACAGCCACTTTGCTTTCTTGCATTTCCTTTTCTTTGGGATGGTTTTTGTTGCTGCTTCCTGTACAATGTTACAAGCTTCCATCCATAGTTCTTCAGGTACTCTGTCCACCAGATCTAGTTCCTTAAATCTGTTCTTCTCTTCCACTTTGTATTCATAAGGGATTTGGTTTAGATTATATCTGACTAACCCAGTAATTTTTACTACTTCCTTTAGTTTAAACTTGAATTGTGCTATAAGAAGCTGATGATCAGAGCCACAATCAGCTCCAGGTCTTGTTTTTGCTGACTGTATAGAGCTTCTCCATCTTTGGCTGCAGAGAATATAATCAATCTGATTTCGGTATTGCCCATCTGGTTATGTCCATGTGTAGAGTCCCCTCTTGTGTTGTTGGAAAAGAGTGTTTGTGATGACCAGCTTGTTCTCTTGACAAAACTATTAGCCTTTGCCCTGCTTCATTTTGAACTCCAAGGCCAAACTTACCTGTTGTTCCTTTTATCTCTTGACTCCCTACTTTAGCATTCCAATCCCCTAGAATGAGAAGAACATCTTTCTTTGGTATCAGTTCTAGAAGGTCGTGTAAGTCTCTATAGAATTGGTCAAATTCAGTCTCCTCAGCATTGGTGGCTGGTGCATAAACCTGGATTATTGTGATGTTTAAAGGTCTGCCTTGGATTCGTATTGAAATCATTCTATCATTTTTGAGATTGTATCCCAGTACAGCTTTTCCCGCTCTTTTGTTGACTATGAGGGCTACTCAATTTCTTCTACGGGATTCTTGCCCACAATAATAGATATGACAATCGTCTGAATTGAATTTGCCTATTCCCGTTCATTTTAGTTCACTGATGCCCAGGATGTCAATGTTTATTCTTGCCATCTCCTGTTTGACCACATCCAGCTTCCCAAGGTTCATAGATCTTACATTCCAGGTTCCTGTGCAGTATTTTTCCTGTGCAGTATTTTTCTTTGCAGCATCAGACTTCCCTTTCACTTCCAGGTGTGTCCATAGCTGAGCATCCTTTTGGCCTTGGCACAACCACTTCATTAACTCTGGAGCTACTTGTACTTGTCCTCCGCTCTTCCTCAGTAGCATGTTGGACACTTTCCGACCTGAGGGGCCCATCTTCCAGCATCATATCTTTTATCCTTTTGTTTCTGTCCATGGAGTTTTCTTGGCAAAGATACTGGAGTGGCTTGCCAATTCCTGCTTCAGGTGGATCGTGTTTAGTCAGAACTCTCCACTATGACCTGGATGGCATAGCCCATAGCTTCTCTGAATTACTCAAGCCCCTTCACCACAACAAGACAGCAATCCATGAACTCCCAGAAGTACAAGCTGGATTTTGAAGGGGCAGAGGAACTCGAGACCAAATTGTTAACATTCACTGGATTATGGAGAAACCCAGAGAGTTCCAGAAAAACTGTATAGTTTTTCCTGTAGTGATGTATGGAAGTGAGAGCTGGACCATAAAGAAAGCTGACCGCCGAAGAATTGATGCCTTTGAATTGTGGTGCTGGAGGAGGCTCTTGAGAGTCCCCTGGAGAACAAACCTATTCTAAAGGAAATCAACCTGAGTGCTCATTGGAAGGACAGATCCTGAAGCTGAGGCTCCAATACTTTGGCCATCTCATGAGAAGAGAAGACTCCTTGTAAAAGACCTTCATGTTGGGAAAGTGTGAAGGCAGAAGGAGAAGGGGACGACAGAGGATGAGATGGTTGGACAGTGTCATCGAAGCGACCAACATGAATTTAACCCAACTCCGGGAGGCAGTGGAAGATAGGAGGGCCTGGCATGCTCTGGTTCATGGGGTCATGAAGAGTCGGACATGACTAAACGACTAGATGACCTGTCATTAGAGATGAGCATGGAGTCAGTCCATTTAGTGGCCAAACAGGTTGATAAAATGGGTGCCCAGCTCACAGGTAGGAGCAATTTGTAGCCTGCATTATTAACTTGTAAACTGCCCAGAGAGTGCTTTAAGCACTATGGGGCAGTACATAACCAGCACATTGCTTTTTTTTTTTTTTTAGCCAATAAACGAACTGATGCAAGCCACTGTACCAGCATTTTGGTGTTGCTCATGCTTTTTAGTATAGTATTTGTGGGGTCCCTTTTAGCATCTGTATATGCACCATTGTTACCTCTAAATACTGTCTTATAATGATGTAATTATGTAAGCTGCCTTGGATCCTTAAGGACACAAGCTGGATAAAAATATTATCAACCAACAACCAGCCAGCCAGCCAGCCAGCCAGCCAGCCAACCAACCAACCAACCAACCAGCCAGCCAGCCAGCCAGCCAGCCAGCCAGCCAGCCAACCCACCCACCCACCCACCCACCAACCATGTGAATAGCCCCTGGATGGGACATGTCTGCCACCCAAATTCTACACTTTCATACCTAGGAGTAAATCCCACTGGATATAGTGGAACTTACTTCTGAGTACACATTCATAGGATTCATAGGATTGCACTGGCTGAAATCTTGTTGCTTAGCAGAGTAAGTCACACTAAAGCAGGCCAAATGAATCTCTGTGGATTTGCTGAATCAACTCCTTTGAAAGTCCCATTGATTCAAATGGGCCTACTCTAATATCAACTTATTATGCTCAAGTAAGTTGCAGCTAGAGTAGGCCCATTTGAATCAATGGAACTTATGGTGGAGTTGACTCACTGATTCAATGGGCCTACTCAAGGGTACCTTACTACGCTAAGCAGCAGGCAGTCACCTGCTTTCAGACTTCTTTTAAACCATTAAGTCTGTTATGTGAAGTGTTATTACAGGCTACACTATGATTCCCTCCTACCTTTTTAAATACTTATAATTAAGGCGTCAATTCCATATCCATTTATTTGGGAATAAGTTCCATTGAACTTGCTTCTGAATAGACATATAAGGGATTTGGTATCGTGCTCTAGTTAACTTTAAACCCCTGTTCATCCTTAAGGATGCCATTTAAAAAGTAAGGAAATATTTCCCTTTTCTGTCACCCAGGTGGAAGCATAACAATGAATGACTTTGACATCAGAGGGAGGTTTTCAGTAAATAAAGAGTTCCTCTTTCTGTCCCATGGCTCCTACAGCTTTCATGTGATGAAAAAGATGACCAGTGAGTTGAATGAACTACAGGTGAGAAGAGGGAAGTCTTTAATCATAATGTTATTTAAAAAAAAATCTCCCCCTGCCAGTGATGCCATCACCTTCCTGCAGGCATGATTTACCTACAGGGTTTTGACACTGAGTGGTTTTGACGTGGCGAAACTCTCACAAGCTGAACTACTTCATACCATAACAATTTCTCCCAAATTGGCACAGTGGGTTTTGCAGAACAGCTGTAATGACATCCGAAATTTGGGGTACTTTAAGACCTGAATTTCTTACCATCTTTCCTGAAAATTGAACTGAAATGGATATATCAAGAAAGGGTGTTAGGAAATGGATACAGTCCAAAGTGCAGAGACATTGACATTTTCACAGGAGGGACCAGCATTCTTCCTGAGTATGCTGAGATATTGATTCCTATTCCATTCTTATGCTTAAATGGCTCACTAAGAAAAGCCGATATACAAATACAATCAATAAGCAATAGTTCTCATATATTCCATAGACAGCTATCTCGTTGTCCTGTGTGCTCCCAGAGGCATCTGGTGGGGCCACCGTGAGATACAGGAAGCAGGACTAGATGGGCCCTTGGCCTGATCCAGCAGGGGTGCTTTTTATATTATGTTTTTATATACTTGGGATTAAGTACGTATTAATTGGAACCTTACTCTTTTCAGTTTTGTACCATAAAAATGCTCCTCCTCTTCCTCGTTCTTGTGCGAATCCAAAACAGCAAGCTGAGGTGCTATTTATAGTCATTCTTGCATTCTTGACTTCTTAAAAAAGGGGATATTCTATTCCATTTAATAACGAGTTCATCTGAAATGTCACGTTCATCACTGCGGCATGCTAATTAGGTCCAGGACTTATTAGGGTAAATTTTTTTTTCAGCTTGAAGATAAGGGTAATGCTATTTATAGGTTTCTGTACTGGCGAAGCCCTTGAAATAAAACGGTATTTTCCTATCCTACCAGCTGCCTCAGCGGGTGCTAACTTCATCATTGAGTTGGGTTTCCCATTGTTCTCCTTATTAAATCCGCATGAGTGACTGTTTGAAATCTAAGGGTTTTCATCAATGCAATGCAAACAGAGGAAGGCTTGGAGGAGAGACTGAAGATGACTCACTGTTGTGTAAAACACACACCAATGAAAGCCATACCAGTACTAGTGGTACCTCATCTTCTCACAAGATATTTATCCCTTTGCCGCCCCGCCCCACCAATCCCAAACCAGGTGAAATTGAAGAATCAGCCTTCCCCCTCATCAACTCTGAGGAACATGGGAATATCATGCTCTCTCTCTCCTGACAACCCTCCCCTTCCTCTTCTCCTTTTCCACTGCTCAGCCTCATTTAATTCCACCCAAACCCTTTAGCAATCCATCTTTTGGGCTGTGTCAAGCAGGTGCACGATTGCATTTGTAATCCTCTCCTTCATAAATCACTGCTGGGTGACCTGGACCAATCCCGATTAACTACAACTTCTTTTGTTCCATCTGGACTAGCCTGTACTGTGTAAGGTAGTTTACTTTCCTCTTGACTTATGCCCTTGGCAAACTTGGGTAGAAGGTTCTTTCTGAAAGGTGGGAGAATGCTAATTCTCCTCTGAAATTTGCAAGCAAAGCATGTTCGTTGTGGTTAGATAATCTATTTCATTTATTACTCACAGTTATGTACCAACTTTCATCCAGCCAACGCTTAATTGGTTAGACTTTTCTAAGCCCTTGAGGCAGGTCATGACTTGGTGGACCATAATTACTTGAACCTGGGTCTCTCTCATTCCTTTGCAAGACTCTTTGTTGCAGGATGAAGACTAGGATGAAATACCTAGCTGGAAGGATGATGGGCAGAAGAAGAACCCAAGATCCTAGCTGGAAACCTATCTCTAAAGAGAGAGGACCATCCTCTGCCTATGGGGAGTGAGCAGACTGTGTGAATTACAACTGTGAAGTTCAATTTCTCAGCACCGAACTCACCGAACTCAACTTGGGCTTTACAAGCAAATGGCTATTCCAAAAGTGAAATCAAAATGCCATCAAACTGAGAAAAAAACACCGAACTGAAGAGGAAAAACAGCCCCCCATCCACAAATAAAGTATTTCTGCCATACATCAAAGGGGTCACAAACTGCGTATGGAAACTTTGGAAAAAACACAACCTACAAACAGTATTCAGGCCCACCACAAAAATACAACAAACGTTACAGTCAGCAAAGGACAAAAGGGACCCCCTCACCATTGCAGGATTACCTTGCAGTTGTGGCCAGGTATACATCGAGACCACAAAATGCAGCACCCAGACCACAATCAAAGAACATGAAAGACACTGCAAACTAAAACAACCAAAAAAATCAGCAGTAGCTGAACATGCCCTGAAAAAAGCTGGACATCGAATCCTATTTCAGAACATAGCAGTACTGGCATGGCATAGGCATCCTTCAGTCTCGAGAGACTATGGTAACATGCTCTGAATCGAGGAGTGTCCTCTCCAGAGCATGAAGCCTGGGTAAGGTAATATGGAGGATAGGCTGTTACCCAAGCAGCAGATCTCCCCTATCCACATTGCTGAAATGGTCCAATGGAAAGGCAAGAGCCAATACAACTGGTTGCAGTACTGGACAACACCAGCAATCATTATGTTACACAAGGAAGCCATTGAAATCCACAAACACCAGCACAGCTTCAACAAAAAAGAAGAAAGTCTAAAACTCAAAATACCTGGATCCTAGCACTGAAAAATACAGCCTGCAAAAAGGTCAACAAACTCTACTCAGCCACAAGGACTGGTGATCACTGCACTAAAAAGACTAGCTAACGTCACCCATCAATCACAGTGACAGATAATCTCTCCCCCTTACCACAGCAATACACCCATAACAAAAAACACCCTGATCACTTTAATCACCAAATTTCCAAAAAAAGGACAAAAAGCTGATCCCACAGCTACAAATACTCAACTACACTACACCAGAACATAGACAGAGTTCTAACTCCTGTCCTCTGATGATGCCAGCCACAGAGACTGGCAAAACGTTAGGAAGAAAAAAAAAACCCAAAACATGGCCAAACAGCTGAAAAAACCTACAACAACCATCAGAACTGTGAATGTTGGAAAATGCTTGGCAAGAACTGCCAAGATTTGCTTCCAGGCTCTTTGAAAGATCCTCTTCTCATATATGAAGCTGTGACATTTTCAAGGAAGGCCCTTTCCTGGTCGCCAGAACCCTCAGAAGCATGTTTATTGGTGATGTGAGGATGGATCTTCACAGTGGTTGCTCCTGTAATGTGTTCTTCCCTTCCAAGACTGGACATTTGGGGTAATTTAGTTATGTTGCTGTTAAGAGTTGCCATGTCAGAGGATGCCAGCTGAAGTCTCAAGGGATCTCCCTACTTCTCTGGGTGTCTAGCTGGAGATACAAATGTCCGTGTAAACAGCACAGGAAGAGGAGAACGTTTGCTTTTATTGTGTGGGGTGGCATTACTAACTGGGCAGCCTTCGCCTCTCCATTCCCAACTGGTGCCAGGGTTCACTGACTCAGAATGAAGGCATTTGAATACGTGACGTATCCATTCTATTCGTTTCAGAGGTACCGCAGGAAACCCACAGCCTATTTAATTCTTACTCATCGGCACACATATTATTTTACCGTTGTGATACAAGGCGTGCCTCTGGATCTTCTGATGTCGCATGCCTCTGGATCTCAGCTTTCGATCCCTAAATCTCAGAGAATGAGAAACTCTGGCAAATCTGTGGAAGGGAGTTTTACTGGGCGGGTGCACTTCTTCTCCGTAGTGGCATAGGTGGACAGGGGACGTCGTTGTTGTTTAGTCGTTTAGTTGTGTCCGACTCTTTGTGACCCCATGGACCAGAGCACACCAGGCCCTCCTGTCTTCCACTGCCTCCCGGAGTTGGGTCAAATTCATGTCGGTAGCTTCGATGACACTGTCCAGCCATCGCGTCCTCTGTCGTCCCCTTCTCCTCCTGCCTCCACACTTTCCCAACATCAGGGTCTATTCCAGGGAATCTTCTCTTCTCAGGAGATGGCCAAAGTACTGGAGCCTCAGCTTCTGGATCTGTCCTTCCAGTGAGCACTCAGAGTTGATTTCCTTTTCCCCACGCCAAATGTAAGGATGAGTCGCTCAGTCCAGTAACCATCCATCCCTGTTTTGCTATGTTTTCCATTTTGTTTTTGTCCTGGGGGTTGTATTGTATTTATTACTGTAGCGGTCACCCTGTCATGGATATTCGGCAGTGCATGAACCAATAGGGAACGGTTGGGAGGCGGAGCCAGCTATATAGAAGCAGGGCTGTAGCAGAGTGTAGAGCAGATAGGGAGGAGAGAGAGAAGAGAGAGGTTTGAAGAGAAGGTTTGGGTTCTGAGGCAGAGAGAGAGAGAGAGACAGAGTTTAGGGAGTGAACACTCAGAGTGTTACCTGTATTAGTGAAGTATAGAAGAGGTTAAAGGAAAATACTGAACGCTTTGTGTAACTTTAAAACTGTGCTTATGAACTATTCCTGAAACAACTTGTAACCAATAAACCTGTTCTTATTTCAAAGTTAAGTACTGAATGGACCTCAGTCTTTCACATGAAACATAGTTGGCAAAGAGATCAATCAACTGGTGGCAGCGTGTTAAAGGACATGGTGGGATACATAACATGAGCTCATTGTTTGGTTAAAGGAGCAGGGGCCATGTGGTAAACGTCACAGTTACCTTTGCTTTTTGTTGGAGTTTTTGCAACTTCGCATGCTGCCTTTAACAGGTTTGGCTGAGAGAGAGACCTTTCTGGGCTGTGGAGACTGTCGCTCTATCCAGTCCTTAACCAATTCTTCCTTCCCTGCCTCTGAATTCTAAGAGAGCTGCACCTCTCTGCTTTTTTCCTTCTCTAAAGTCTACTGAAATCTGTTGCTAAAAGCAGCCATGTTTGTCAGCTTGCTGTTTGATCTGTTCAATTGTAAGTAATGAACCTTTTCTTCCTGCTCCTACTAATGTCTCAGAGTGCGTTATTGAGACCACAAGTGCCAGTTGATAAGAAAAAGAGGTGGACTATTCTGGGGAAATCGAAGCTATTCTGCTCTGTGAGTCCTTGAACGTCTGCAGCACAGCTAGAGGAATTTAACCCACATTTGAAAACTCTGCAATATTTTTATCATACCCAGCTGGTTCAAGTACCATTCTATGGCAGAAAGAGGTGGTATAAATCTTAATAAGAAACAAATTAATTTCTCATCTGTCCATAGATTTGAAGTACTTGCCATAGGATCAGTTTCACATCCTATGGCAAGCATTTCAGATCTATGAAGTACTTGCCATAGGATGTGAAACTAGGAGGATCTCCCTCCTACATTGAGGCAACAGCTTTTATGTATTATTAAACTCATATTCCAAAATCATAAAATTTTTTTACATTATCTTGTGCACAATGGAATGAGCTCAAATTCTTGATCTTTGTATACAGATAATCCTTTGCTCCCTTATTTTATTTTATTTTATTTTTAAAGAGTTGTTAACTTGGGACAGGCAGAGATGATCTCATTACCTGAATTTGCTATTGATTTGAAGTGCAGAAAGGTATTCTTCCTGCAGTTTTCCTTCTTTTCTCACATTGAATCGTTCCTTCATGTGACCTGTGTCTTCTAAGAAGTGTATGTTTCTTTGACAGCTATTGATTGAAATATATTTTGCTGTACCCCATGTAAAGATTTCCTGACAACTGAGAATAAGAATCTGAGAGAGAGAGAGAAAAAAAAAGGCCTTTGTGTAAGTCTGGTGTTTCATGTGTAGCCAATAATAATAACAACAGACCAGGGTGTGTGTGTATGATACATTTGTGGTTCTGTAGTTGATACTGTTACATACAGCACTGATGTTACCTGTCTGTCATGGGTTTGGAGGGAAAGTTCCAGCCTATGGGGAGTGGAAGGCGGGACATCAGGAGGAGGGGCTGTACTGTATATATATGAGGAGCTGGAGGAGAAGCTGGAGAAGAGCTGAGAGAAGAAGCTTGAGTGGGAGTCTGTGTGTCAGACAGGGTACTACTGTGTGTCAGTCAGTACCAACCTGATAGGTTCAGGTGTCTGTATGGTTAGCCAGAACTGATAGGTTCACAGTCTGTGCTTCAAGTTAAGTGTCCTGTGTGAACCAAACTGGTGTATGTATGATTGAGACTAAGCCACGTTACTGTATCTTATTCACTTGATCCTTTTATTTTTCCCTGTGTGTTATTTAATAAACCTTGTTCTTTTATTTGTTAAAAATCCATCCCTGGTCTGTGTGACTTCTTATAGGGAATGGTTGGTGGCAGCTTAGTGAAACTGTGGCATATCCCAGTAGGTCTGGGTTTGTCACAGATACATCAGAAGAAACAGCTGGAATCCTGGGGGTTGCCTATAATTGGGTAAGGAACTTGGGATTCTCTGCTATAGTTTGAAGGGAGAGGATGCATGACTGCTCACTTTGAAAAAATTCAAATTACTTTACCAAACTACATATCCCATGATTCCATAGGATGCAAGTGTGGCAGTTAATTTTAATGAATATTCAGGATATTCAATACGAGAGAGAGAGAGAGAGAGAGAGAGAGAGAGAGAGAGAACGAGAGAGAGAGAGGGGGGGGGGACATCATTTCCGATTAAAAGAATGCCATCTTTCCAGGCCATGAGCACTGGAATTTGCCTTATGTGTTTTAAATTCTCAGCTAGCTATTAAGCCTTTTAATAGTATTTTAAAACATTTAATAGCTATGCACAATCTACAACATTTAGATATTGCAGTGCTTACCAGTTAATGGGAAAATGGAGCAAATTAGTTTTCTGCACATAGTCGCCTAAGAAACCTTTAAGCTGTGGCCTGTACAAAATGTTGAATGTGGCACAACAGGTCTGGGTGACAGAAGACCATATGGGTTGCTCCAGTGAACTTGTTTACATCGAAAGCTTGAAAATGTTACTTTTTTGAACTATAATTTCCAGAATCTCCCCAGTCAGCCAAAAGGGAAGAAGGGTGGTTGCTGAAGAAGTGTGAACTGTTTAAAGTCCCCTCAGCTATAAATGTTGGGTTTCATGAAATAAAAGCACATCGAAATTGAGATAAGACCCCAACTTTCTATCCCCAAATTAATAAATCTTAACTTAGCTTTGAGGATTCAGCCACTGGGCTCAGAATGCTCGACATTACGAGTCCCTGTTGCATCTGAGCCTACAGGCTCCACCTCCAACAAGGTGTGTGCCCATTGGCTTGTTCAGCATCAGCTAACATCAGTTCCATAAGGTCCACGATTGGTGGAAGCTAAGTCTCCTGGCTGTAGGAAGCTAAGCCTTGTGATTGAAGGAAGCCTGTTGAAGATACAGGCAGTTTTGTTCTCTCCGTGTTCTCAGCTTACATCCGTGTATAAGAAGCCCCTCAATTTTTAGTGGAATGATTTAGAAGAAAGTAGCATCTTATACATGGAAAAAATACGGGATGTCCTGTGGCTGTGCTTCTCATGCCATTCCAGATACTGCCTGTAAACACGATGGAAAAGGCGGTCTTGGTTCTTCACTGTGTCCCTGCCTCGAGTCACCCCATCATTGCATTTGTGCAAAGGTTCTTCTGGTTCCAAGGAGATCTTGGGCAATCAAAGAGGCTGCCTTAGCTTCCAATTAATATGAGAAAGATGTGCTGTCTTTGTGCCTTCTCCTTTATGCTTGTTTGAGGGAAAGGAGTTAATTTAGCTACAGTTAATTTCATGCCCTTCGTAATGGTCCCAATTATATCTTCCTAATTATTTCCAGGCCTCATGTGTTTTGGTTGAGTGCCTTTTTCAGAAGGGGATATTAAATAACTATCATCTCCCTCATTAATACAATTTGGCAGTACGCAATAAAGAGGCACAAGAAAAGAGATGGGCAGGAGATGGAAATGTGAGGACCAAGGAGCTTATGGGTTGCATTGAATTGGAAGAACTATTGTTTGCATTTTAAATATTATGAGCTTGCCAGGATGGTACAGTGGACCCTCGACTTACAGACGGCTCAGCTTGCAGACTTTTCGAGTTACAGACTTCGCTGGCCGCAAAATTTAGGTTCGACTTGCAGCCGGAGAATTGACCTACAGACCAGAAAAAACCCAAAATGGAACAAAAACGGAACAAAAATGGCCAGTTATGGATTCATCGGTTTTCAATGCATTGTAGGTCAATGGAGACTCGACCTACAGACTTTTCGACCTGCAGCCACCGTTCCAATACGGATTAATTCCGTAAGTAGAGGGTCCACTGTATCTTGTTTAGAGCAATGGTTCCCAACCTCGGGTCCCACCCCCATGTTCTTAGACTGCAACTCCCAGAAGCCTCTGGAAATTTCTAATTCCACTTCTCTCGTTGGGAAAGTACTGGATGGCCCTGGTATAGCCCTCCAGACATTGTTGGGTTGTGGCTTCCAGTATTCCTCACCATCAGCTGTTGCAACACTTTTAAGTTTTATGGGGCTATTTGTTTACGAAGATATCTATTAATGAATTTTACAAGTATGATTTCACAAAATGAGCCTCTTCTTATTCACGGTTATATAGCAGATTACATAACCAATTATAACAACAACAAAATGTTACAATTTGTGCACCCATGTTCTTAGCGACAGCACCAATACAGAAGTAGAATTTGCAAAATCCAAGTGTCCCTTTAAATTCGAAGTCAGACAAAACCCCAAGATATCTTCCTCAACCGGATTGGGTATCCATAACACAGAATACTCATGCAGTCTTCAAAACCCTGGAATAAAATATCAATTCAACTGTATATATTCACTGTGTGGATTCACCCCTCCAGCACAAACATATGCCAATTATACCTAGAACAAATTGGCAGGGGGCTTAAAAATCTAAGTGGCAACAGCAGGTCTGGTTTCTTCAGCTCTCGTGCTCTTTCTGATTCTAATTTCTTACTCGCAGATCTCATCTTCCTTTGTCCCACCTCTTTGAGCTGAACCAATATTTCATACGGGTTTCGTTATGCTGGCTAACAAACATCTAAAGAGCATCTGAAGAGCTAGCCTTGACCCACTCCTGTGTTCAACCTTTGGGTTTTCTTTCAAATGCAGTATCTTTGAGCTCCTACTGACTTCACCCCACCCTCTCCTGCTAGTGAGTCAATTCCGATGTGACTGAAACAACTTCAGAATGATCACTGTCTCTTTGCAATAGCCCTGCGGAAAGGCGACTTATGTGTAGTTGGATAAGAAGTGGCTATAACGTCATTTAAGCAAATGAAGACAACTGAAGAACACATTAAAACCTTTAATGGTTGCCTTTCATTAATTTTTAGAATTAGCCTAATCCTTATTGAATTTAATAGTTGCCGAGATGATGTTGGAAGCCAATTTAAAGTGCTATCACTAATGGAAGCCAATAACATAAAGCTTATGCAAAAAAGAAATGTTTGTGCTTGATTTTCCGGGGTGACGGCAATCACGATGCAGACGTGCTAAATCCCCCCCCCCAATATTTCCTTATACTGGTGCTACAGGAGAAGATAAGCCCTGATAAACGTGACTCAAGTCATCATAAAGCCATGAATACATAATTAATAGAATTTGACTGATTCAGATTAGAGATGGGCATGAACCACCAGTTCGGGGTGTGTGAACTGTGGGGGTTTGAGGTGGTTCGTGTTTTGTGGGTAGCCACGAACCATCAACCATCATGAAGCACTCCCTTTCCTGTTTGTGCCCATCTGTGTTAAAGACCAGATTTGGGAGTGCTATGTGATATGCGGCTGGCAACAAAAATGAAGCCACAGTGTTAGCTTCTTTCCTTGTAAGAAAGGGGCAAGCAACACTTAGCCTCATTGGCATGGTGATGGCTGGACAACAACTCCCCATACTTTGGAATTACTACAAGTGTATTGGTAGTGTATACCTACTTCACCATACTGGTCACACTGTGAGTCTTCCCCCTTGTTACCACGTCTCTAGAAGTAAGTCTGCTTTTGGTCAATGAATCTACAGTGGTGTCTTGACTTACGAACTTAATCCGTATTGGAATGGTGGCTATAAGTCAAAACGTTTGTAAGTCAAAGCAGCATTTCCCATAGGAATGCATTGAAAACCAATTAATCTGTTCTGGCTGTTTTTGTCCTTATGCCAAGGCACGGTTTGTAAGTCAAAGCATTAGTTTCCATAGGAACTAATGCAAAGCCGGTTAATCCATACTCTACCAGTAGGGGGAGATTTTTTAAATTTTAACCTAAGATTAATTTAGGTCAAAAAAAGGGCAGGCATTTTTTCGTTCGTAAAT
The DNA here is from genome assembly GCF_051106095.1 of Pogona vitticeps. Taxonomy (NCBI): domain Eukaryota; kingdom Metazoa; phylum Chordata; class Lepidosauria; order Squamata; family Agamidae; genus Pogona; species Pogona vitticeps. The sequence goes on from NC_135786.1 coordinate 228,681,352, forward strand.
CAAAGCTCCGTTCGTAACTCAAAGCAATATTTCGCATCTGGAGCTGTTCGTAACTCAAAACGTTCATCGGTCAGGGTGTTCGTAAGTCAAGGCACCACTGTACTCTTTAATGAGGAAATACCTCAAGCTTAGTATTTCCTGGGCCACTGAGTCTGGGGGTGAGCAGCTCCTGTTGTGTGATCTGGAATCTCGAGTCATGCCTTCACAACAGCCCCACCTCCTCCTGGTGCCCATTCAGAGGCAGCGCCTGGAGGAGGTCGTTCAGGGAAGTCGGAGTGGTCTGCGCCCATCTCCAGTTGTGAGAAGAAACATACCTTGGGAAGGTTCACATTTGTGATGCTCGCTGGACATTTTGGATAAATCACGTTTGCACGAAACAGTTTCCAAGTTTCAAATTGCAAAGGAATTTTAAAAAGCAAACAGTGAAAAAAATGCATACATTTGAAGTTTAATCAATAGTGAAAATGCATACATTAATGTGCACATTAGAAAAAAAAGATACTGCAATGTGCCATAAAATTAACCACATACTCATTGCCAACGTTTTTTTTGACTACTGATGTCTCAATACCATTTTATCCTCTGCTTTTATATTTCCTGGGTACCAAATCAAAGATGCTGTAGTGAATGAAGGGACACCCCAGTGTGACTTCTTGGATTATTCCTTCCAAAAATTAAAAAGTAGCGCAGAGCTGCTCTGAAATATTTCGGTGAATAAATTATGTTTCCTTGTGAAAACACCACAGAGTCTTTTGTAACTGAGTATAATGCAAGGAAAGGAAGAAAATTTGGCTGGGATTCAGAGACACACACAATGACATGAAGATGGGGAGAGCTTTCCTGCCCTTCCTCCTGCTTTTGCCTTCCCGTTGTTACCTTTCACAGAAAGGAGAGCGCCAGGGAGCGTGTGGCTGTCAGCCAACTCAGGGCATGAATAGCCTGTTTAAAGAATTGACCTGCTTGACCCCCCCTCCCTCCCCAACCCATCTCTGTTTCTGACTTCTTGCATTTAAAGAGGGGATTTTGGCTGAGTCACCTTTTGGCATCAACTGGCTCCTTTTCCAACTCTCCCTCTCCCTCTCTTTTTAGGGCACGAGACAGCCCCCCCCCCGTCAAAGAAGAGGAAGGGATGAGCGACCCCGGGGGTAGAGAGAAGGAGACAACAGGGTGACAGCCCAGAGGAAAGAAAAGTATAGCGGGGCTCCAGAAACGGAACCAGGCAATAAAGAAGTGCCTGTTTGCCAGAACAATGGCCTCTTTAATCCAGGATGGCGTTTACAGGATGTTTCGTCAGCCAAGCACCTGCTGTACGCCTGAGCACTGACAGGCACAAAAATAGACCGCCCTCCACCAGGTGAACGCTAGAGCTGGCAATGCATGCCCGAAATGCATTTGGCACCTTTCCCAGAACTGAACTCTGATCCAGATTAGCCTCAAATTCCACTTCCAAGCAATCACTGTGGGAGAGAGCCAGTTCTGCCCTTCTTTAATGGATCAATACTTTATGCCCAAAATAGAGCAAGACATTTGGGGCAGTGTGTGTGTGTGTGTGTGTGTGTGTGTGTGTGTGTGTGTGTGTGTGTGTGTGTGTGTGTGTGTGTGTGTGTGTGTGTGTGTGTGTGTGTGTGTGTGTGTGTGTGTGTGTGTGTAAAAGACAGATCCTTAGAGCACTCGAATTAATAGTTTACACATTGTTTTAAGCTCCAGAGGCAGCTTTGGCAACCCACCACCCAGTCTCTAAGCTGATTAGGGTTATTAGATTATTTATGTATTATGTAACACTTCTCTGATTATTATTATTTTTTTTTCAGCACAGCGTGCTAAAATGTTAATTGCTTCTCCGAGGAATCCTCTGCTGGCCTCACTTCTAATTGCCCTCACTTGCTCTCAGTGACATCATGCGGCCAAATCTTATTGGCTAAGTCACGCTGGGATGTCCCTTCATCCATGACTATGGCATCTTTGATTTGGTACCCAGGAAATACAAAAGCAGCATGCAGAGGTTAAAACAGTATTGACATAGTAGCAGTAGGCAGGAAAAATAGTGGCAATGAGTATGAGATTTTTTTTTTTAAAAAAAGATAGAATGAAATAAACACTGCAGTGGAATATCACCTCTGAACAGTGGGGGCAGAAGAAAGAAAGAAAAACTCTCTTCAGCGATAATTTTGATCTGAAATAATGAAAGCGGAAAAATATTCTGTGCAGCCCTAATCATTAACATTCATGAGGGTTATAGTGCGAAAATCCTGACAAATTCCTCCAAAGGGCATCACACATCATTCTTTGGGTTTGGACCTTCTCTTAAGTAGCTAATTTGGAAGGTGACAAAATGGAAGGGTCGGTTCTTAATTGAGTCTTGTCATGCCTTCACTCTGAGGGAGATTTCCCTTCTCAAGGATTAGGATAACTTTCCCCCCTTCATTTGCTAAACTCAGAATGGACCTTTCCATGAAATGGATAGATTTGCTCATAGATACCTGGACCAGGGTGGGGGAGTGGACAGTACTTATTATTTTGCTTTGGGGTGGGTGTAATAGATGTTTTCTCTCTAAAGAGGTGGGCATGTTAACCCTCTTCTACCTGCCTGCCTATCCTCTCACAACCTTACAATGATGGATAGACCATGAGCGTTTCCAGTTCCACCTCACTTTTTGTTCCTGAAGGAGAATGGAACTTCTCAGAATTCATGTCCAAACTGTGTTGATTGATTGATTGATTGATTGATTGGATTTTTATCCCGCACCTTCTAGACAAAGTCTACTCAGGGTGGCTTACATAAAATCATTCATAAAAGAATATACACATACAGTTAAAACAACAATTTAAATTAACAAGGTTAACATTAGTAAAGAAAATTAAATAAAAAGAAAAGCCACATCCCACCAAATGTTTCTTTTGGGGAAATCTTTGAAATCCACACCTCTTCTCTGAGTTCTTCTCTGGAGCTTAAAAAAAGAAAAGAAAAAAGAAAAGAAAACAATGTACTAATTGAACGCTCCTTATCAGAAGGCTCTGACACAGAAACGATCTCTGTAGGGAGCATCAAAAGTGCCATAGCACTAAACTCTGCCTCCCTGGACAAACCCCTGGAAGAAAATAAACCATGAATGCATCAGGAAAGGGAGAAAAAAGCTCAAGAAGGCATAAGTTTTATCATCATCATCATCATCATCATCATCATCTTGGAATTGTATAGCTGGAAGGGACCCTAGAGTTCACTGAGTCCACCCTATGTCAAAGAGGTCCCAGTGGGGGATCAAACTCCCAACCTTTGGCTCTGCAGCCAGAGACCTAAGCCACTGAGCTACCCAGCAAGCAGTTCATTAGTTTTATCACTATTGTTATCTGGACAAACATTAGATCATATGGTTGTTGGGAAAAATACTGAAATAAACTGTGAAGAAACTGTCCAAAAACATATTCTTCACCAGGAGAAGCATGAGAGCGGGTGTTTAGGGCTCAGTGTGAGTGCCATAGAACCACTATACGACTCTTCTAACCGCTATACCATGCTGCCTCTGTAAGAAAAAGAGAGGCACTATTATTTTGGGGAAATACACTTGGAAAACACTAAAACAGTCGTGGCTGAAAAAAAAAATAGCAACAGTTAATGTCACCCTGACAGTTTTTAAATTTAATTCAAGTATTCCATCTGGCGGGGCCAATTTCTGGTTTCAAAAGCAAGGTCAGTCTATTGAGTAAAGCTCTGTTTCTGATGCTGCGACTGCAGAAAATGCTGGGGGTGGAGGGAAAGCGAAGAGATGTTCTCCCGCTACAGAGACAGGTGTGCAGTTCTGCTGCCTTAAGGCTGGCATTTAACAACTGTGGTTCCTAGACAGCAATCAATGGTTTCAGAATGGTTTAGATAAATCAGATTTATACTTTCTCCTCCCCTCTAGGGAATCTTGGCAGGATCGCATGTTCTGCCACCACAGACTCTGAGGCACAAATGTCCCATTGCAGTGCTACTTTTAGGAAGGCTGAGTCAACGTACGAAGCATCTTCCTCAACTTACCATGAGATATTAAGTAGCACATCTGTTTTAGTCCTTTCCAAACCATTTTTTGGTTTGATGGATTCTATTTAATAGAACATTTTCTGCAGCGTCCCCACCCATCACCGACACTACCCTTTCCTCCAGCTCCTCCTTACAGTCTCTGACATTCATATTGCTCCATAGAAACCATGTAAATGTTGGGATCTGGATTTTTAAAAACTGATTTTTCAATTTAAAAAAAAGAGGTCGCTGCTTTAAAAAGTGTCACACTACCTTGAGTAACAGAATTTCCCCCTTAAAAAAAAGTCATCAAGGCGACCAACATGAATTTGACCCAACTCCGGGAGGCTGTGGAAGACAGGAGGACCTGGCGTGCTCTGGTCCATGCGGTCATGAAGAGTCGGACACGACTAGGCAACAACAACAAACCATTTTTTTTAAAAGGTGCATAGCGGGACTTCTGAGGTATTTTCTGACCCCATGGAAATTCCAGCGTATAGAGGATTAGCAGAAGGATTAAAAATAGGGTTGGGATCAGGGTTAGGGTTAGCAGGTTTTGTATTTGTCAAGTCTGTTGAGAAACTCAGTGTTCTCCCCTGCTTGGATGGCCACCCCAAGGGAGGCCTGGAAATCTGAAGCCAGGGACTGGGCCTTCTTGGTGGTGGCTGTCTTGTTATGGAATTTGTTACTGTTGCAGAATGCCCAAGTCACGCCTGTCCATCATATGGAGCTCTAGGGCAGGAGCCTATGGCAGGACAGGAGAGGCGGAGTCAGAAGAACAGTTGGAGACTGAGGGGAAGGAGAAAAGAGTTTTGAAGTGTTAAGACAGAGATTGGAAAGTTGGTGTGTGTTAGAGAATAGATGAGAGATAAAAGTAATAGAAAATAGACAGCCATAAGATATTGTTACATTTGTTAATGCGAATGACTACAAACAAGCAAACATGTAATCCTATCCAAGTTTAATGACTGAACAGTAAAAGAACATATATAACTTTACCTCTGTGATTTACCAATCAAACAATAAATAAACCTGTTATATTTGGCAGCCCGGGTCTAAGAACCTTATTCGGTACAGAATGGATAAAGATCCACTGGTGGCAGCGTGTAAAGGGAGAAACTAGTACATCGTGTCCAAAGGTGGACCAGTGTTTGAGGGAAAACATACAGGGGACACTGTGGGAACGCGACAGTTACAAACAGAAGTGTGCCTGGCCCCACCCTGCTGGCATCCAGGAGAAAAATAATTACATGGGGTTTTTTTGAGCCAGGTGTTTGAGAACCTGCTTCCTATCTATTATTTAACAACTGGTTTTTGTTTAAACTAATTTATAATCATTGCCACCCTGGAATTAAGGTTTACGTGCTTGTGATATAAGGATAACTGGGGTGAGATATTTTAAAAATGTTTATGTATAGACCTAGGCTATTTGTACCACTGTGGATATGAATCAGAATTGCAGTCCCACAGGTACCATGGAGGCCCTCCCCCAGAACTGGCCAGTCCAGACACCGGTGGCCCTGCAGTGCTGGGATCCTTTGTCGTTGTTGTGCTAATCCAAGAAAGAGCCTGACTGGCGCTTCCCTGCCTCTCCATGCAGCTGACCACTTAACAGCTGAGCTGGGAGACTCCCTGTCCGACTTCCTTGCCGGAGTGGTCGGCTGCATGGGGAGGCAGGGAAGTGCCAGCCAGGATCCTTTCTGGATTAGCACAGCAACAACAAAGGCCCCCAGGGCTGTGTGGCAACCGGTGAATGGACTGGCCAGTTCTAGGGGGAGGGAATGGGCCTCTATGGTACCCCAAGGATATGAATATGACTTGGGGAACTGTTTACAACTTGTCACATAATGCCTACCAAAATTCAGTGATCTGCTGCCAATCTGGTGTGTGATTTGGGGAGATTCTTGGTGAAGTTGTATGTGACCTGTGGGGCATGAGTTGCCAACCCCTGCAGTAAAGAAACACTTCTATGTGTCCAGGTCAACAGTTTCCAGAAACCCAGTCATGCATGAAAGTCAATGGGACAAGAATGCTCCTGCCGCACTGCTCCATAGAATCCATGCAAATATTGGGGTCTTCTTCCCGGATTTTAAAAACTGACTTTTCGATTTAAAAAAGTGTCATACTACCTTGAGTGACAGAATTTCCCCCTTTAAAAAAAATCTGAACAAAATGGGGTAGACTAGAAAAATAGCCTTCAGGGTGGCACGTGTGCCCAAATGCTACCCCTGCTCTACCACAATGCTGAGTCGAACGGGGAAAACCAGGCTGCTCACCATTAAAAGCCAATCATCTTGACCTGAATGCTGGGCACGAGAGTCCTGTCATGTCTTGAGTATGGAAGAAGCGACACGAGAGTGCCATCTGGGAGACTAGAAATGCCACGCTGGAGAATGGGGCAGGACAATATGTTGCCAGTGACGGTGTCAGCTTTTCCTCACTCAGCACAGCCCGACACTGCCCTTTCTATTAATATTTCATGGAAGCCAGCTGGTGCGGCTGGAAGGAGCCAATCCTAATGAACTTCATTTTAACCTCTCTTTCTCTCTCAAGCTCGCTTTCTCTTTTTATTAGCTTGTAAATGCAATCAGATTGATGGATTCTATTTAATAGAACATTTTCTGCAGCGGTCCCCACCCATCACCGACACTCCCCTTTCCTCCAGCTCCTCCTTACAGTCTCTGACATTCATAAATTCAGGAGGTCAGTAATTTGCATCCAGCTGAGTGGCTGCCAGGCTCTAATGAGATGATTTGTAATCCTCAGCACTGCACTGCGGGTAGCGCTTGGGGAAGGGGAGCGTACTCAGGCACTTACGCTCATACACACCCCAGCCACGCCAAGCCAGAGAGCAAAGGAGAGAGAGCAAAGCCAGGAGTTGGGGGCATGGAGGGTGGTGGTGGCGGCAGGAGCAGCAGGCAGGAAGTGAATGCTCAGAGATCAGAAAATGGAAGCAATGAAGATGGGCTGGCGTAAGGCGTTTAATGCAGTGTAATACAATCACACCCAGGCTGGCTGATGCAAGCTGGTGCAAGGGCTGTCATCTGACCTCAGCCATCTCTCTCTCTCTCTCTTTCTCAAAAAACTCGTGACTCAGTGTTTAGAATAAAGGTCAGTTTATAAAATCAGCAGAGTCAAGTGGACTTCAGTTCAGGAAAAAAAAATCTCGGGCGGTGGCATTTCAAGCTAGGCAGACATTTATAACCTAAAAACATAATTATTAAAATTGTTTTGTTGTGCTTGTTTTCGTTCCTGCTGTTAAGATACTTATGTCGCCTCCATAAATCACAGGATCCTGGGATCGGGGTGGGGTACAAAGAAGAGGCCATTTAAAACCATTTTTAACAGGTTAAAATATGCGGAACAATTTAGAACAAATAGAGTTGTGTGGAGAATGCAACAGCCTCCTGAAGCTAAGATTTTTCATCCTCTGTGAATCTGGTGGAAAGCAATGTTTCATCTTGACTCTGAAACGGATCCAACGTTAGCATCATTGGGCCTCTAGGGAGAGAGCAATCCTGTCCCCTGTCTCCATGCAATGAATGGCTCTAACTCCATGGCTCCCGCCAGGAGATCTCAGTGCTTAGAGAAAGCATATTGCACACAGTTTATCCACAAGATTATTTATGCCACTGGCACTATAATTTCTTTAATGGAGTCTGGCTCCGATTTCACAGGGGCAGTGAATCCACTTCAGGTCTTAGTCTGACATTTACAGAAGCTGCCCGAAGTATTGAGCACTGTACCAGAAATATGTTCAGAACCTTGGATAGCTCCTGCAAAGCTCCATCTAAAACCTGGAGCAGAGTCCCTTCCTTCATGAAACTGGAGTCACCAGCCCCTACCTCCCATTACAAAACATAGAGGTTAACTGGAAAACATGAGAATAGAAATTGTAAATCAGTCACAAAGAATGGATTGTGGTTTTTTTGTTTTTAATTGAGGAAAAAAAAGAAAGGAAATATAAACCATTGGTATATCAGGTTTTTTTCCTAAATTCTTCTCTGATTCCAAAGAAATGTTTCTCTTTTCTTGTTCTGCACTGTCCTGTCATTCATCCTGTGATGAGCTGACAGGATAAACAAGAGTAAAAAAAGCAGCACATCCTTGTCTTACGTTTGTATTTACTTGAAAGCTAATTGGAAATAAAATAAAATTCAGGAATCCAGCAGGAACAAGTACAGACTGCGGCGCTCTCAAGAAGTGAATGCCTGAATGCAACAACAGAAATCCCATATGAATGAGAAGCATTTTGAAACAAATGTTTGCAAAATCCAAGAACAAATAAAATAAAAAGGTTAGTTGGAGAATGTTGGTGTGGCTTCAGTGAAATATTCATCTGTCCATCCATTCAACTTTCATGCAACCTAATTACTGCAAGGCACTACTCTAGGTGGTTAATAGACAAATGGCAAATGCAACATATAACAACAGAAATAAACGGTAAACAATAAAGAGATAAGGTGATAAAAGCAAAAAAAAAAAAACATGTAATGTTAGTGGGATTGGCATCTCCTCAAATATATACAATGGTACCTCAATTTATGACCATCATCTGTTCCAGAAGATGGGCGTAACTCGAAATGATTGTAGGCCGAAGTGCCATTTCCCATAGGAATGCATTGGAACGTGATTAATCCATCCCAGACAAAAAAATCACACAAATAAATAAATACTCTGACAAGTAGCAACACCTCCATGGAAATACAGTCGTGTCCCGCTTAACGATCACCATGCATTACAATGGATCTGCTTCACGACAATGTTTTTGCGATCGCAATTGCACCTGTTCACCATGTCTAACTCACCTTGACATGCTGTGTAGCCAGAGATCATGATGGGAAACACTTTTGCCTTAAACATGGCACTTAGCCTGGTCATTTAACAGCACAAGAAGAGCTGTGTTGGAACAGACCAAAGGCCTGTCCAGAACAGCTCTCAATTCACATAGTCTGTGACTGTATACGTATGTATCTGTAGAGAGTCCATAGCGAGAGGCAGGGCTGGCTGGTGCCTAAGAAAGATGGTGAGGTCAAGAGGGCAGAACATCTGTGTGAGATCAGCCTCCTGTCCATCCTCCCTGGGAACTGATAGAGATGTATTGCTCTGATAATGCGTGTGTGTGTTTGTGTGTGTTTGTGTGTTTGTGTGTGTGTGTGTGTGATGTGATGTGATGTTCCGTCAAGCAACATCTGACTTACAGCCAACCCTCTCAGGTTTTCATGGTCAGTGAATGGTTTTACCACTGCCAAACCCACTGCATCCAGTGAGCTTCCATGGCTAAGTGGGACATTAAAGCCTTGCCTAGGTATTCACTGCAACTAGTAGTCATGGATTATTTAATTTATTTTATTCATTTCTTTAATGTATATATCACCACATTAGTGAAAAACACTATTCTGGGTGGTTTACAATGTCAGGCAAAATAAAAACACAATCCAATCATAAAATGAATCAATAAAACGGTCCACCAGTGAGACACAGCATACCGCAAGAGGCATAATTTCCAAATAAAAGGCAGAGTAGGAAGCATAAGAACCAAGCAGGTTTGCAAGGAAAGGTGTCTCTGAAAAGCACAGTAGCCTTCTCAATGTTAGGAGGGAGGGAGCCAGGCGGAACGCCACCAGGAGGTGATTCCAAAGTGTTGGTGCCACAGCGAAGAAGGCCCAGCTTCTCGTGAATGATGTCATGGCTTTCTTCGGAGTGGTGATCTGGAAGAGCGTGTCCTGGGAGGATCTGGCGGAATGGGTGGATCATTTTGGGAAAAAGGCACACCGACAAGTAGCAACACCACCATGGAAATATCTGATCCTGTTCCTGAAGACATCCAAGCATGGCTGCTGTCTATTAAATCTCCTTTCTTAGAACCAGGCTGACCAAAGAGAGGCCCATGCATGGCTGTTTGGATGCCTCCCAGGCTTCTCCCAAGCCCACCCCCCCTTATTTTCCCAGCAAGATTGAGCCTGAACCATCCACTTGCTCATTCTTGTCCAGAGGTAGATTTCTTTCAAAAGACATGTTATTAGCCAGAGATAGGAAAGTAACATGAAAAATGCACAGCTGGCAGGATTCTCCGGTCATTATGACTACGTTGGCTGGTGTATTCGAACCCTTTCAGTCCCCAGAAAGTAATTTCTCCCACTTATATGTATACAGAATTACGATTCAGTTTCAGGACAGAGGAAGACAGAGGGAGGAAGGGAGAGGAGTCCAGAGTGGACAGATGGCGACAGGAAGACAAGGAAGAAGGGAGAAATACAACCCAAGACCAAGATCATTTTCTAATAAGGAAGAGCTTGACTTCCTGTGCCAGGTCCGTTCCCTGATTAAAAAATTACACCACGACATGCACTCTCGGCCCTGAGCATGAAACGATCATTACGAATTGACACATAAATAATACATGCTAAAATGCTTCCATGCGCCATCAATATTGACCTTGCTTAATTATTGATGGCAGGAATATGCTCCCTCGAAACGCCACGGACAGACCTCCTCCTGCTTTCCCCACTGGATTCCCCCCCCCAATGAAGTGATTAGCAAGAAAAAGGGGGGCCTTGTTCTCATTCATCATTACAAGCAGATTCTGGGCTGGAGAACAGAGCAACTACAAACCCCTTGTAATTTGGACAGGGCGGGGGCAGGGAGGAGAATCCCTGCTGTAATTCAGGTGTGGATTAGATGGAAAAACAAAGTCTGTAGTAAAACCCACACTGACACTGAATGTTCTGGTTTGGGATGAAAACCCCATGAAGTCCACAGCCAGTGTAGTTGATTAAATGGAAGGGCAGGGGCCCAGGATTATTGTTTCAGTCCAATGCCATGAAGTCTTGGTCAAAGCAAGAATATTACAGGTTCCTTCCGTAATTTTCTAATTTTAATTTCAGTGAAATGAAATTCCTAATCCCCTTGATAGATACAGGCATAAAGAGAGAGAGAGAGAAGAAGCTTATTCCAAGCTTTGGCATCCCCATTGCACACCCAATGAGCTTCTCTGTTAGTTACTAGGGATTTGTGAATCAACTAAACTTGAACTTCTTGTGGTTCTTCCATTTCGACTTCTAATTTTCTTTTGATTTGCTTACACACCAGCTTTGAAGGTATTCATTCCTCCCACTCTGCACAGAAAATTTTCTGTATTTCCACATTCCTTTTTCTCAAGAGTTCTGGTATCGATAGTCTCCAAACAGTAACTTCTTAAAATTATGGAATAAATGCATCCTTGTTGAAATTATTCTTCTGTAAAACTAGTGTGCCAGCTGTGCTCATCCCTGGAAAGGTCTGATCTGGCCACAGTGACACATGCCTTAGTTACATCGCAGCTGAACTACTCTAATGCACTATACATGGGGTGGACTATGGAAAGTGTCAGCAAACTTCAGTGAGTCCAAAACACAGCAGCCAGATTGGTAACTGGGGCTGGGCAACGGGACCACATAACCCCCCTATTACAGCAGCTCCATTGGCTGCCCATTAGAGATGTGGACGAATATAAAAACGGCTTGACTTTTTCGACAAAAATAGGCAGTTCATTAAATATTTGTCCCTTCATATTCATGGGTTCAGAAATATTTACCTGTTTTTATTCGTCCATTATATTAAAAAACAACAACAACACATTCTGCCTACTGGCCACTGATCAGCTGATTGGCGGCCGATAGACAGCCATCCACCCTCACAACTTACCCCTCCCCTTCATCTCCCTACCTTAGCCCTACCCCCACCAACACCCCCTTACTGTGATTGCTGCCACTGCCAAGGTCTCCATCTGGCCTCCCAGCCATGGTGTGCAAAAAGGGAGACTGGCTGCCCTTTGCAAAGATGGCAGCTGTGGCTTCACTTAGGGTAGGGAAGCTGCAGCTTCCATGTTTGCAAAGGGCAGCCTGGATTCTATTAGCCTGCGGTGCAGTAGGGGTGGCATCGGGGTGGGGGTGTTTTTTTTAAAAATAAACCCCCACGAATTGACAAATAACTTCATTATTCATTGCTTTATGGGGGCAACTTTGTGCTTCATGAGTCGTCAACTTCTGACGACTGACAAAGCAGGACGATTCACCAAAATGGTGAGTTGTCCCCATCTCTATTGCCCATCTATTTTCGGGCAGAATTCAAAGTGTTGGTTCTAACCTATAAAGTTGTAAATGGCTTGGGCCCAAGCTGTCTCGACCACCACATCTCCTTTTATGAGCCTGCTCAAGTGTTAAGATCATTCGAAGAGGCGTGGTGGGTACACAGGGAGAGGGCCTTCCCTGTTGCTGCTCCCAGACTCTGGAACTCCCTGCCACAGGAGGCCAGTCTGGCCCCATTTTTTGCTATCCTTCCGCAAGCAGACAAAGACCTTTCTCTTTAGGCAAGCTTTCCCTCAATGCATGGATTCTTGAGTGGGGTTTTAAATTGATTGTCATAGCTTACTGCTTTGAATGTGTTTTGGGGTTGCTTATGTTTTTAAACATAGTATCCATTTGATCCAAATGAATTTGTATATTCATTGCTGTTAGCTTTAAACACTGTCTTTTAATGATGTAAGCCACCTCGGGTCCTTTTTGAGGAGAAAGGCAGGGTAAAAATATTTTAAATAAATATATGGAATAAATAGGAAGCGCCAGGGTTGATTTTCCTAACACTCACCATTATGCTCCACCCCATCTAGATTTTGGCACCCTCTAAATTTTGCTGTCTTGGAACAAAGTCCTACTTCCACTTGGTGTTTAGGTGCTGCTTTTAAGCTGCTGCACAACAAATTTAAGAGTTCAGCTTTTAAACCAACACACCAGCGTCCAACTTTCTTACTTTTCACCCTCTTTCTCTTTGGCAGAAATGGAATCTTAAATATTCTATTCCTGACCTTTGGCGGAAAAGGGGGATTTAATTACCTGCACGGTTTACATTAATTATATGGCCTGTTTGTCTAAGATTAATCCTTCCTGGAGATCAATAGAAGCGAGCAGCGTCCAGAGAAAATGGCTCCATGCAAATGCCACCAAAGGTCATAAGAATCTTTCAGTACAAAGGGCAAAGGGAGCAAGAGAGACAACTCTGTGACACATCCTTGTCATCACTGGCCCTGTGTGTTACTCCTCCTGTCTGCTTTGCCCAGCCACCGAATGATTTATCAGTTTCTTAGAGGACATTAGGTACAGGCTTAAGAAAGAGCCAAATGAATAAAATTACCTGACCATGTATATGGGGTAGATTTTTCTTGAACATTCAGTTCAGAGCTGATAGAAAACTACTATGAGGTGTGTATCTCTCTCTCTCTCTGTGTGTGTGTGAGTGAATCTTTTATAGATAAAGGTAAAGGTTCCCCTTGACATTTAGTCCAGTCGTGTCCGACTCTAGGGCGCAGTGCTCATCCCCGTCTCTAAGCCGTAGAGCCAGCGTTTGTCCAAAGACAGCTTCCATGGTCACGTGGCCAGCAGGACTAGACACAGAACATTGTTACCTTCCCACCATAGTGGTACCTGTTTATCTACTCACATTTTTACATGCTTTCAAATTGCTAGGTTGGTAGGAGCTGGGACAAGCGACGGGAGCTCACTCTGTTGCGTGGATTTGATATTACGACTGCTGGTCTTCTGACCTTGCAGCACAGAGGCTTCTGTGGTTTAACCTGCAGTGCCACCATGTCCCCCTAGCCACCACATCCCCCTGAATCTTTTATACACTTCTTTAAAAAGACACTTGTTTTCACACCTCTTCCTTGAGAAATGTACCCTGTCTTTCTTACTTTGCCTCAACTTCCTTTATCTATCCGTTGACTTTACCTTTCCCCATGGATATCATCTGAGTGGCTTAGTAGTACTATGACATATGTTTTGCTACACGATTCCTAGGTGGTTGGGCTAGAGGGCAAAATCCAAATGAACGAAACAAAACAAGACAAAAACACATGGCACCTTAAAGACTAACTGTTACATTTTAATGGGAGCTTTTGCGGACAAGTCCCCTTAAATTGGCTGGGATGACCCTTGGGATCAACAACCGAGAAAGCATCATCCTCTTTGCCTTTGCTCACCCTTGCTGCCATCCTCAGATTGCACCAACATTCCAAACAATGAACAAACCTTTCTTTTTGACCCCTCCTCCATCCGATTATGAATGGGCTAAAGACGGCCTAAACTATTGGGATATATAGTTACCTCTCCTACAATAACTCTGTCTTCTGCCTTCAGGGGCTCCTTTGTCTTTCGGCTGCCAACCTCATCTGCTCTCTTTTCTTCTTAGCCATCTCCTGTTGCAACTGCTTGTTACTGCTTTAATTACCATAGCAGCTCTTGCCACCTTTCCCAATCCTTGCTTGGCTGCAGTGACTTACAACATCTGTCCACCAAGGTGCTAATGCAAGGCAAGTGCATCAGCATGCAAGCCTCGCTTTTGGCAGTAAGGAGCCTTTTGGGGGACACTGGATACCGAGGCATATGGGCCCCAGCAGCAATTACTTTGAACTTGTTCATTGGTCTTTTATGGCTGCTCATAGATTTTAATGGCACTTTCAGACAGCCATTAAAAAAGTGGCTTAAAGGCGGGAGAGATCAGAATGGATCTCCTTGGGTGCTTTTTTTAAAAAATTACCCCCCCCCCCCCTTTCCCTTCCTTTAAAGCAACATGGGCAGACTGAATTGTTTCAGGGTCAGCCAGAGGTGACGTGATCCTATGCATATTGCCTTATGCTTTGCTTTTTATTGCAGGAATCACCAGCCATATGCACGAGCCACACTGGTCATGATGAACAGTCAGAGCTTACAAAAGTTGCTTTTTTGCACTACAGCTTCAAGAATCCGTCAGCCACCATGACTGATATAGGAAGCCAATTTCTTCTTTATAACATGAAACCATCCCTTTTTTAAATTATTTATTTTATTTGTTCGATTTATATCCCACCCATCTGGTATATTCTACCACTCTGGGCGGCTTTCCTTCCCCATTCCCTGAACTTTGATTCATCTGATTGAGAGCCTAATAAGCAAAGATATTTAGTTTTGCAAATCTACATATCTTCCATTTTCATTTAATATGTGCAGTGTTCTCTGTCCAGATAGTTCACGTGTCCATTTGAAAAACGTCAGATTTTGTTTGGGAACAGCCGCCTTCTTTTCTTGGAAGGCAACAAAATCCAGTGATTTTTCACTGGAGGAAAATGCTGGTGAGAGAATCTTCGCCAGTCTCACCTTCTTCCTACAGGTCTCTACTCCTCTCATGCTGTTCGAAAGGGTTCCTCCGTCCTTTAGATCAAATAGAGTAGGAGAGATGGCTGTTGAAGAAAGGAGTCTTCACAAAATCAGTGCCCCACCTCCTTCTGCTAGACATTTAAGATGGGTAATTCCTATTTCAGAGGTGCTGTGAATACATTCCAGGTTTTGGTTTTTCCTTATTGGTGTTACTTAAAATGTTGAACCTATTTGAGGAATAACAATCAGCACCTTGGAGAGCTCCTGGAGAGTTCCTGCACAGTGCAGATGATAATCCAGAATGGATTACACATGCCAACAAAATTGGAGTCAACAGCCCTTAGTCCTCCCTCAGCTTGGAGGGACGAATTCTGCAGTTCCTGGGCCTCGGCTGGACCAACCCTGACCACAACTTTGTTTATTGGTTGTGATGGGAAAATACTCCTGGGTGCTTCCTACAAGTGCAGATTTTCTTTCTAAACAAGATTTTTATTCCCTTCACCCTGGGACCTTTTCAATCTTCAAAATAATCAGCATTTTTAGAAAAACCAAGATTGGATATCTGGTCACTTCTGCCTTTATATTCTCCCTTTCCTCCTTGATTTTTAGGAGTTATGGTCCTTAGGATGGAAGGCTATCTCCCAGGCTCTCTGAGTTTGCCCCCTTCTGTTTTATGCCCTATTTTAGATCCGATCCTATATTCATGGAATGTTTTGCTCCTTAGTCTAGTGATTAACTCTAGAGGTCAAGAAATGATTTTGGCTGTTGATACAGCTGGAACTTCTCAAAAGGAAACCTTCACACGGTGTAAGGCAGCTTATCCACAAGGGTTCATTGACAGACATGTTCCAGTGACAAAACAAGTACGCAAAAATCCATGGCCAAATGAACTTAATCCACTGCCAGGGTTGGTACTAAATAAACTGGATGTATGACCTCATTTTGATATCTTTGTATCCGACTGAGAAACTCTGATCTTTCTGGTGTTGCCCAGAAATACATACAAATCCTTTGTCACACTTATGGAAATATCAGTACTACAACTCCTACCACCTTCAGCAATAAGACTGTGTTTTCCTACAATTGCTGGCTTCTCTGGGAGATGGATATCCTGACATCTCCTTATGCAGCTGCATGGTTGATGTGCATAAGGCAAGACCTGTAATTCCTTTGCCTTGGATCTCTCTTCCTTTAATCCCTGCCCTGCCATCTTACCTCTGTGACAGATGTTGCCTGCACTGTTCAGGAGGTTGGTGCCTCCCTTTGTGACATTTAAAAAGAGCCCCCCCCAGCCCATTCACGTTAGTTTCAGGAGCTGCTGTGGCTGAAGCCACTGACCTTGAGATGACATGGATGGAGGCATTAAAAACAAACAAACAGGGTAGGAGGAAATGTTCTCTTCTTTTAGGCAGAATAACAATAAGAAATTCCTCCCTGGTCAGATGATTTGGGTTTCTTCTGCATATTGTTGCTTCAAGGTTTTCTGGACAGTTATGATTTGAAGACCAGGTAACCATTTTAGTGTAGTGTTTGTTGGATTCTTTTTAAATGCAGTGAACTTAATGTTCTTAGCTTTTAAATATTGTCTTTTAATTGAGGTAAACCGACTTGGGTTCTTTTTAAATAAAATAAAATAAAATAGTTATTACACCACTTCTCAGCAGTGCTAGAAATTATTATTTTGGACCACAACAAACAAAATTTCCTAGCCAAACGGATAGAGGTTATGGTGGCTGGAGGGTTCAAGTCCTGTAGTCTTTAAAAAAGTAACTTTCCCAAACTCAGTCTCTAGCTGTATGAGTCCCAGAACCATATACAATTGCTTGTCACAATAGGGATATCCTTGTACCAGGAATGTATTTATATCTGCCCGTTCCAGGCATACATGAAAGTACCATATTTTTCCGTGTATAAGACTATACTTTTGTCTAAAATCTTTAGACTAAAAATTGAGGGTCGTCTTATACACAGAAGTAAGCTGAGGAGAGAACAAAAACAAGTGGAGGGGAAAGCAGGGATCAAAGCAATCCTGCAGCACTTTGATCCCTTTCCCCCTACACTTGCTAAGACCCACTTATTTTTCTTAATTTTGGATTAGAAAAGTGGGGGGTGTCTTATACATGGGGGTGTCTTATATGCAGAAAAATACGGTAATAATTTAGAATCATGAGCTGGGAGAAAGTTTCCTGCCCTGTTAAGTGCAGTCAAGCCAGAATCAGATTATATTGACTCTGATAGGAATTTCAAAGTAAGTAAGATATTTAAGGAGTGTTTTTACCAGTTCTATCTCTCCCCCCTTTACAGGTTTCCATGGCTAAGGAAGGATTCAAACCCAGGTCTCCAGAGTGCTAGTCTGTCATTCTGTCCATTAACTACACTGGGTACCTGCCATACTGCTGTGTTCAAGGAGACATAGCCAAAGTTCCAGCTGATTTGAAGCGGTATGCCTATGAAGATATGCCTGTCTTCCATGCATTTATTAAAAAGTACAAATGCTTTCAATACTTTTGCATAAACCTACCCAAGGCCAACGTCTTCAGGAAGTCAGGCAACAAGGACTGTAGAAGAGCCTCATGGCACAGTGATTGAACTGCAGTACTGCAGTGAAGACTCTGCTCACAATCTGAGTTCCATCCCAGGCTCAGATAACTGGCTCAAGGTTGACTCAGTCTTTCTGAGCTTGGTAAATTGAGGACCCATCTAACCGGAGGGGGGTACAATGTGTAGCCTGCATAATTAGATACTGTAAACTGCCCAGAGAGTGCTTTAAATGCTATGGGGTGGTATATAAGCAGCTCACTTTGCTTTGGTTTGCTTTGATGTGCCATGAGAGGCAGGCGGGGAACGTACGAGTTCAAGGTCCTGGAAGAAATTGGAAGGCGTCATCGCCATATCTATAGATAAACTGATGAAATGCAGAAACACATGGCAAATAGCTTGCAATGACTCACATCATCTACTGCAAGGAATGATTTTGGGGAACAGCCAGGTGAGAGTTATTTCCAGTTGTTTAACTATGTCGAAGGAATGTGATGATTTCATGAAATGGAATGAAATTCCAAAGTACCAAGAGCAAGGCCAAACTGGAGAGTGTGCAAACAGGAAATGGCTTTTTCCTGTTCTTTTCCGTGAGGAACAAAAATGATGTAGAAAAAGAAAGGTTGGTAATAGGTCATTAGAAGACGGTGAGCCTTCCATGTGAAAATGTTGCAAAGAAGGCAAATTCCATTCTTATTCCTCTAGACCTAAGGCCCTAGTCACATGAGGGAAATATTCTCTAGCTATCCCCCGTTTATTTGCTGTGGTTTTTCCCCCCAGTCACACAACACAGAGTCAAGAGGTACGGAAAGTACAGGAAGAACTAGAATACATTTGCCTGACGTGACCAGGGCCTTAAGGCATATATCTTCATGGGATATGAATATACTGTCCTTGAACAAGGATGGCTGTATTTGCCCAGCTTTGGCATGCCATGCAGTTAAGAATGACGGCTGCCAGCTGGAAAAGAACCGAAATGAAGGTCACATTGAAACTTAGCTGATAAAATTAAATATGTTCTGATCAGTTAGAAAACATGCCATTGATCAATACGGTGCCTATACTTGGCTCTTTGAAGTAGCAGAAAGATATGATTTGCGAAGAGGAAGAGCCGTCTGAGTTCATGACTCCATTGTTTACCAATCGGTTCACTAATTCAAAATGTCTGCCAAATCAGCTTATGAAATAAATGATAATTATAATTGTGTCCCGACAAGTCAAACTGGACACTTTCCAGCATTTTCTAAGTAGTGGAATTGCTGTATCGTTCCCTTTTTCTGCTCTGGGACTATGCAGCTTGCCCATGGTGACAGAGTTGGCTTTTCTCCTGGGAGGTACAGTGGAGAATTGAATTGCCAACTTCCGACGGATACCTAATTGTGACGCACCCTAAGTCCCCCGGTTTATTTCGCTACACAATCCAGGTTCACTTTAGGGAATGACACTTGTTTTCAACCCTTTCCGCACCCACCAGAGGATTTCTCCTCACTCTATCAAATATGATTCTTAAATCAGGGTTATTTAATCAAACAAAGTTTATTAAAGTGTTCATAAGTAAATTATATAAAGTAAATCATGGATGGACTTATTTCATTTAATCAACTGTGCTTTAGTAACAGTTATATTTGCTTATGCAGAATCATGTTAATACAAATATTTATTCATTTCTTTTCTTATTCATTTCTTTCCCTGTCTCTCTATTACTCTTCACTAACACAAGACTGATCCTAACTGCCTAACTTCTTCTCTTTAACTGAGGTCCCTACTTCATCCCTGACTGAAGTCCTCTCTAACTCATATCTCTAACTGCTCACTAACTGTCATCCATTCTCTTAAATATCCTTAGTTCCTCCTCTTCTGTTCACCCATTGGTTGATCTGTCAAGGTTCTATTGTGATGGACAGGAGTGGTCCCTGACTTGTCCGTCACACTAGTTTACAAAGCTGTCCAGTAAAAGGCTCCTCTAAATAAAGATTTCCTTGCCTATCAACAAAAAGTAATTTACCTCTGAATATATGCATAGAAATAGGGGTATTCATATTTGTATACAAATACTCCACAGGTGGAAATAATGAGTGTCCACTTATCATTCCACTGTGGACGTGCGGTCAATGGAGCCTTCCTCTTGCGCCGTTGTACACAATGGACTAGCCACTCTGCGACCTGGCAGAAAGGCTTGTCATCCTGCCTCCTGCCAGGAGTGGCTAATCTATTGTGGTCAATGGAGCGATAGGAAGGCTCCATTGAGCGCACATCCAATGGGCTGGACTCTCCTTATTTCAACCTGTGCAGGGATATTCGTATTTGTATATGATACCTCCATCTCTATGGGATTGTAGCCTTGAAAAGATTCAAGAATAGTACATTAGACCTTACTTAGGATCTTGAGTTCTTTCGCTTGCCAAATTCTCTTTTGCACCCCTTTTACTGGATCCTGAAATGGTGTCCTTATCTTTAAAGAAGCTCCTCACAGCGCGTATGCCAAAAATTGTAATCAGTTTGTTAA
Organism: Pogona vitticeps; assembly: GCF_051106095.1. Classification (NCBI taxonomy): domain Eukaryota; kingdom Metazoa; phylum Chordata; class Lepidosauria; order Squamata; family Agamidae; genus Pogona; species Pogona vitticeps. The sequence continues at coordinate 228,701,564 of NC_135786.1, forward strand.
ATATTAATTCACGACCTGTTATACATTATAATTTATAACAGTGATTTTTAAAATCATGTAAAATTCTATTTAATATCAATGGTGCAAATGCATTGGCAAAGCAGCTACCATGTTCTCTAGACTCACAAAGAGAGTATGGCTTAATAAGAAGCTGACAGCATACACCAAGATCCACGTTTATAGAGCCTGTGTCCTGAGCACACTCCTGCACTGCAGTGAGTCCTGGACCCTTTGTGTACCAGCAGGAGAGCAAGCTGAAAATGTTCCATATGTGTTGTCTCTGACACATTTTTGGCATCACCTGGCAGGACAAAGTTCCAAACAGAGCAGTCCTAGAACGAGCTGGAATTTTCAGCATGAATACATTACTGAAACAGCGACGTCTACGTTGGCTCGGGCACGTCGTGAGAATGGCTGATGGTCGGATTCCAAAAGATCTCCTGTATGGAGAATTAGTGTAGGGAAATCACCCCAGAGGGAGACCACAGCTGTGATACAAGGATATCTGCAAGCGGGATCTGAAAGCCTTAGGAATGAACCTCAACAGATGGGAAACCCTGACATCTGAGCGTTCAGCCTGGATGCAGGTGGTGTATCATGGCCTCTCCCAATTTGAAGAGACCCTTGTCCAGCAGGCCAAGGCAAAGAGGCAGACCCGAAACCAGCCAAATCAGAGAGCTGGACAACGAACAGATTGTATTTGTCTTCATTGTGGAAGGGATGGTCACTCTCAAATTGGCCTCTCAGCCAAACTAGATGCTGTTCCAAGTCCTCTATTCAGAGCACATTACCATAGTCTCTCAAGACTGAATGATGCCTAATCTATCTAATCAATTGTGCTAATAATTTAGGGGTGCAAATGTATGTGGTGGATACAGTGACAAACTAAGACTCTGGATATGAGGTTCTGAATTCCCATTCAGCCATGGAAGCTGACTGGGGGAGTGCAAGTGGTAAAATCATTCCTTAAATACCACATTTGCCTTGAAAGCCCTTTTTAGGGTTGACATACATTGGTTTTGACTTGATGGCACATAATCCTAGCTGTTTCACATTAATTTGATGTTTTTGGGATGGTGGGAGAGCTGGTAATTTTTAGCGACATTAATTGTGTTTTTAATTAAAAACCACAGAGCACTAATACATTACTAATGCTTAACATATCAAATTAAATGTCTGAAATAAACATACACTTTCAACATGAATGAATTAATTTTGCAATAAATGGTCACATTTATGCATCAGTTTTAATGATAATATTTCCAAGCTCTTACATAGGCACGATGTGGATTGACTGAAAAGAGGCAGGAATGGAATAATCCTGGAGAAAGTGAAAAGTCTTCCAGCTTTCCTCGATTAAATAACAGAGCAGTGGAATTAAAAATCAGGGCCAACCAACTGTTTTCTTTACACTGCATATAGACACAGAGAGTTTACTGCTTTGGATTACAGTTTCAAGTCAACTGGCCTGAATGTCCGGTGATCATTTTTGTAGTGTTGGGCTAAAATCGGAACTTGTTTTCCAAGTTCTGATTGAATGACACCAAGTTACTATAAATGACTTCATGTCCGACTATTTCTCCAGAATCTGAGGCGTGTCACTGAGGAGGCCTGGTATCAGCTGCTGTTCTAGCAGGATGTTTTTCTTTCATCTCTGACTGAGCTGCATAATTTAGTCGTTGTTGTTTAGTCGTTTAGTCGTGTCCGACTCTTCGTGACCCCATGGACCAGAGCACGCCAGGCCCTCCTATCTTCCACTGCATAATTTAGTAGTGATGATGATTTCTGCCTGACACAAGTAAATGGGTAGTGTACCCTGGAAAAAATGACAGAGCAGCTTTAGCAACTCTGAGTAATTGGTCGAAGAGTGCAGGAGACAATGAGAGCAGAGTGAGGCTCTCTTGAAGAAATTTCTACGTTCCATACACATCACAGCAGGGTTTTAGAGAGCCACTGTCTCTCAGCCAGAATTATTTCCTTGCTTTCTTTTCTGGCTTGCTTTCCAAAGTTTGACATTCCATTAGCTACCGCCAGGATAGTGGTTGTTGTTTATTGCAAGAATTAAGTATAAAAGAAAATTCAGATATATCAGTGGCCAGTGATTAGATTGTATTGCATGAGGGCTGGGACAGCTGGTGTTGAAAGTTATGCCTATTCACCTTGGTCAGTGGTAAACCAGGTATTCTCGGACTGCAATTCCCAGAATCCTTCACCACCAGTTGTGCTGGCCAAGGTTTCTGGGAACTGCAGTCCAAGAACATCTGGATTACCCAAAGTTGAGAACCACTGACCTAGGTGATTCCTGGTTCAGGAGGGCACCTTCAATTTAGTCAAATTTGAGAGGAAGGGGTGAAGGACTCCCCCCATTCAGATGGAAAAGGGCTCTTATTTAGGAAATCTTCCAGATAAGCATGGTTGAATCACTATCTCTCAACCAAACCTGTGTCATGCTTTAGGGTAAAATTGGGGAGCAGAAGCATGTCTGTCACCATGTTGGAGGAAGGCTGGTCCAATAGTGTTATTGCTTCTATTAAAAGGAGAATATATACTGTATATTGTTTGTGTTCGCTCCTATGTGCATAAGTCACATCTGTGTGAATAAAGTTTTGCCAACCATTTTCAGAGGTAACATTTCCACAGTGTGGTGGTTCTCTCCTTTGCTGGCACACAGCCAGCAAGGGGGCTTGCTTGGAGCCAATTTTATTCGTTTATTTAGATTTTTTTTGTCACGAGATCTCAAAGACAGCATTCCTTGGGCTGATTTTTTAAAAAAAGTCCCCCACCTCCACCCCCCCACCCTCTGATTTCAGGAACAAGCCAACGATGCTTGTAAGCAGCACATTTCCATTTGCAAAAGGTCACATTTCTGTCAAGAAGCTCCTCCCATGTACAGCCAAGTCGGCTTTTCCCCCTCCCATCCTGCCTGCTCCGTGATCAATATCACCGTCTAGACTCAAATGTCTTTGGAATCTTATTGCAACTTAATTTCCCAAAAGATCAGCTGCCCAGGCTGAAAATGCTGCCATCGGCAGGCTTGAGAAGATGATGCTGGGATAGTAGGGGTGTGAATGGCTTTGCAGCACAATTAACTCCTTGCCCAGTGAGCCGCTCTTATTTCTTACTTTCTGCTTTTTTTTTTTCAAATGGAAAAATCAACTTCCCAAGCTCTTAAAATTCTACGCACCAGGTTCAAGAACAAAAGGGTATTCACTGGAACATTTTCAATGTCCTTTGACAACGCCCTTGGCGAAGGTAACTCCTGAGGTAATTTTTAGATCCTGGCTTCTTCCAATCACCCCCCCCCCCATGCCACAGGAGAAAGGTGCACCTAAGAACATTGAACTGCTGTGAGCCGGCAGTGGGCATTGAGACCCCCTTACAACCTGGCACAGATGACCAGTTGATGTGGCATATTCATTATCCGTAAATGCCTAGAG